>NC_079189.1:18219415-18398768 GCF_029499605.1 Hyla sarda
TGCATTTTTCCATTCGTGAAGCCCTCTGATCAATCACAGAGCCAACAGGGACCAGAGACAGCCAGACGGACCAAGAACTGGGCCAGAACTTTGTCGTCTTAACGGAACTCTTCAGATAGGATTTCCTGGAAGTTGGGCGCAGGATGCCAGCACCGTGGGGGAACTCTGTAGTAACCTGCACCGTCCCGGGATTGATCGGAAAAAAAGAAGACTTCTCGATGTGTAAGTCCAGCACTCAAAATCCATTGATGAGTAAAGGAATAAAGCGAGGGGCTTCCTCTAAGCTGCTGAAAGTCCCAGCACTCGGGAAGCTTAGCAGCTTTTCCACAGTACGACAGACAAGTTAAATCTCAGCTGTAGAATGAGATTTGTGCCTGGGACAGAGAGGACTGGCAGCTGTGTGGCAGCAGTGACCAAGGGAAGGCGTGCCCGTTAGATAGACACTGGCATCTGCAGGCTCCTTAAAGGGGTACTCCGGTGAAAGCCTTTTTTCTTTTAAATCAACTGGTGGCAGAAAGTTAAACATATTTGTAAATTATTTCTATTAAAAAATCTTAATCCTTCCTGTACTTATTAGCTGCTGAATACTACAGAGGAAATTCTTTTCTTTTTGTAATGCTCTCTGATGACATCACGAGCACAGTTCTCTCTGCTGACGTTATTATAATAATAATAACGCTTTATTTATTGTTGTCCTTAGTGGGATTTGACCCCAAGTCCCCAGCACTGCTAACCACTGAGCCACCATGCTGCCCTTAGCATACATCTGCTATGCATGTTTGCTAAAAAGGACAGAGATGTCAGCAGAGAGCACTGTGCTCGTGATGTCATCAGTGTTCCAAAAAGAAAGGAATTTCCTCTGTAGCATTCAGCAGCTAATAAGTACTGGAAGGATTAAGATTTTTTTTATAGAAGTAATTTACAAATATGTTTAACTTTCTGGCACCAGTTGATTTAAAAGAAAAAAGGTTTTCACCGGAGTACCCCTTTAAATCAACTGGTGGCAGAAAGTTAAACATATTTGTAAATTACTTCTATTAAAAAATCTTAATCCTTCCTGTACTTATTAGCTGCTGAATACTACAGAGGAAATTCTTTTCTTTTTGTAATGCTCTCTGATGACATCACGAGCACAGTTCTCTCTGCTGACGTTCTTATAATAATAATAACGCTTTATTTATTGTTGTCCTTAGTGGGATTTGACCCCAAGTCCCCAGCACTGCTAACCACTGAGCCACCATGCTGCCCTTAGCATACATCTGCTCTGCACGGTTGCTAAAATGGACAGAGATGTCAGCAGAGAGCACTGTGCTCGTGATGTCATCAGTGTTCCAAAAAGAAAGGAATTTCCTCTGTAGCATTCAGCAGCTAATAAGTACTGGAAGGATTAAGATTTTTTAATAGAAGTCATTTACAAATATGTTTAACTTTCAACCACCAGTTGATTTAAAAGAAAAAAGTTTTCACCGGAGTACCCCTTTAACCTATTATAGAACAGGAAAATTTACAAATTGCCTAAGGGCAAAAAAGAGATTCCTTTTGATCGAAATCACAAAAGAAAAAGACAAGGAAAAAAAAAAAGCGCACAACCGCCAATATCCCTAAAATATGTAAACTTTTATTAGACAACTATAAAGTAAAAAAGACCAGACAAATATGTAAAATTAATCAAAAACACACACCAACACCTTAATATAGCAGTAAAGCTATATAGATCCTAAACACGTAATTAGCATTGGGCTATACACCATGCAAACAGATGAAAGACTAAGGCTGGGTTCACACTGCAGAATTTCTGCCGGAAATCGAGCCGGCGGCGCTAGGACCGAGCAGACTGCATTGCTGCCTCCATAGACGGCAATGCATTTCTGGGTGGATATTTTGGGAGATCTGCTCAGAAATGCACTGACATCTATGGGGACTGCAATGTAGTCCGTGCGGTCCTAGTGCCGCCGGCTTGATCTCCAGCAGAAATTCTGCCCAGAAATTCCACAGTGTGAACCTAGCCTAATACTCACTAAATGCTAATAATAAATACAGTGGTCCCTCAACATACGATGGTAATCCGTTCCAAATAACCGATCGTTTGTTGAAACCATCGTATGTTGAGGGATCCGTGCAATGTAAAGTATAGGACAGGGATCTTCAACCTGCGGACCTTCAGATGTTGCAAAACTACAACTCCCAGCATGCCCGGACAGCCGTTGGCTGTACGGGCATGCTGGGAGTTGTAGTTTTGCAACATCTGGAGGTCCGCAGGTTGAAGACCACTGGTATTGGACGTTATACTCACGTGTCCCCGCCGCTCCGGACCGTCACCGCTCGTCACCGCTGCCCTGGATGTCGCCGTCCATCGCTGTCGCCACGTCCCCGTGGTGTCCCCGACGCTCCGGCAAGGCCTCTGCTTCCCCGGCATCCTCGCTCTCCGTCGCTGCCATCACGTCGCTACGCACGCCGCTTCTATTGGATGACGGGACGGCGTGCGCAGCTACGTGATGACGACGATGGAGAGCGCCGACGATGCAGGGGATCCCGAAGAGGACGCGCCGGAGCCCCGAGGACAGGTAAGTGATCGTCAGCGGACCACACGGGGCACCGTAAACGGCTATCCGGTGGCAGCTGGAGCAGTCTGCGCTGCCGGATAGCTGTTTATGCGATGGCCCCGACATACAAAAGCATCGTATGTTGATGCTGCCTCTGAGAGGCCATCGCATGTTGAAATGATCGTATGTCGGGGCCATTGCAGGTTGAGGGGTCACTGTATTTCCAAAGCTGCTAGTGACACGAAATTTTCACCAGATGTTGGTAACAACCCAAGTAATCTATAATACAAAGGAACCAAAATAAATAAGCTCAGATATGAAGTTGTGGATTATCATCACTTTTTGTTTAGTTTCCGAAGGTGGAATTAACAAAAAGTGATCAGTTTGGCAATGTTTTTTTATTATTATCTTATTTTCTTTCGGGAGAGTGGACATTAAAGGGGTATTCCAGGCCAAAACGTTTTTTTTTATATATCAACTGGCTCCGGAAAGTTAAACAGATTTGTAAATAACTTCTATTAAAAAATCTTAATCCTTCCAATAGCTATTAGCTTCTGAAGTTGAGTTGCTGTTTTCTGTCTAACTGCTTTCTGATGACTCACGTTCCGGGAGCTGTGCAGTTCCTATGGGGATATTCTCCCATCATGCACAGCTCCCGGGACGTGACATCATCATTGAGCAGTTAGACAGAAAATTCAGAAGCTTATAACTATTGGAAGGATTAAGATTTTTTTAATAGAAGTAATTTACAAATCTGAATTGAGGTAGAAAAAACAGACATGGTCGCACATCTACAATCTTGCATAATGATCTGATTGCTTCTCAGCATAATATCAAAAACTAACAGGTTGTTATTATACATTTTTGATCAAAAAGTACAAGCCCACTCGCCACGTCAAGGCCACTTATTTAGAGTGGGTCCCTAATGTCCCTAGCATAAATGGCGCAGCACCGGGCGGCGACCACCACCGCCGCGACACCAGTGTCCACAGGGGGGAAGGACCCACTGGCAGAGCGGCCCCAATGCCACTCAAACCAGTCTATGGGCCGCACCCCCCGCAGACACGGCGCCACGGCAGCAACAGACGCCAAACAGCACCACACCAGTGTGAACAAGGTGTAATAGCTCACTTACCTTGCTCTCCCAGTCAGACTGGGAGGCTGCTAGGAAAGAAATGGCCCTTGTGTAGCTAACTACTGCTTATATAGGGTTGGGCTGAGGGGGTGGGGAAGAGTGCAGACAACATGTTCAAACAAAAAAAAAGGAGGGGATAGAAAACACAATGGGGGAGATTTATCAAAACCTGTGCAGAGGAAGAGTGGTGCAGTTGCCCATAGCAACCAATCAGATTGCTTCTTTCATTTTCCACAGGCCTCTAAAGAGGCCTGTGGAAAATGAAAGAAGCAATCTGATTGGTTGCTATGGGCAACTGCACCACTCTTCCTCTGCACAGGTTTTGATAAATCTCCCCCAATGTGAATTCAGGAAGAAAAAACAGACATGGTCGCACATCTACAATCTTGTATAATGATCTGATTGCTTCTCAGCATAATATCAAAAACTAACAGGTAATTAGTATACATATGAAATTATGCTGAGAAGCAATGAGATCATTATACAAGATTGTAGATGTGCACCATGTCTGTTTTTCTACCTGAGTTCACACTGTGATTTCTATCCCCTCTTTTTTTTTATTTTTTTTTTTATGTTGTCTGCACTCTTCCCCACCCCCTCAGCCCAACCCTATATAAGTAGTAGTTAGCTACACAAGGGCCATTTCTTTCCTAGCAACCTCCCAGTCTGACTGGGAGAGCATGGTAAGTGAGCTATTACACCTTGTTCACACTGTTGTGGTGCTGTGCGGAGTCCGTTGCTGCCGTGGCGCCGTGTCTGTGGGGGGGTGCGGCCCATAGACTGGTTTGAGTGGCATTGGGGCCGCTCTGCCAGTGGGTCGTTTCCCCCCTGTGGGCACTGGTGTTGCGGCGGTGGTGGTCGCCGCCCAGTGCTACGCCATTTTATACTAGGGACGTTAGGGACCCACTCTAAATAGGTGGCCTTGACGTGGCGAGTGGGCTTGTACTTTTTGATCAAAAACGTATATACTAACTACCTGTTAGTTTTTGATATTATGCTGAGAAGCAATCAGATCATTATACAAGATTGTAGATGTGCGACCATGTCTGTTTTCTACCTTAATTTACAAATTTGTTTAACTTTCCGGAGCCAGTTGATATATAAAAAAAAAGTTTTTGCCTGGAATACCCCTTTAAATTTCAGTTCCGTGCTCAAAACTAGTATACGACTACTAGACTTCCTTGGTTATAAAACGGTGTCTAGCTGCCTCTGCATTGGCAACAATAATATCATTTTAACCCCTTAACGACATTGGACTTAAATGTACGTCCTGGTGTGATGGTGCTTAACGCACCAGGATGTACATTTACATCATGTACATGGTGCAAGCACTGGAGCGTTGTTCGCATCATGCACAGCAGGTCCCGGCTGCTTTCAGCAATCAGGGAGCCGCCGGTAATGGCGGACATCAGCCCCTGAAATGCATACAGATCCATAAAAAAAAATGTAAAAATGAAATAGTAAACCCCAAATTAAAATATAAATGGCCCCGCTTTCCCTGTTTTACAAGCGTAAAATAAAATGAATAAATATATTTGGTAGCGGTGCATGCGTAAATGTTCAAGCTATCAAAATATAATGTTAATGATCCCGTACGGGAAATGGGGTAAAAGTAAAAAAAAAAAAAAAAAAGTCCAAAATTGATTCTTTTTTTTTTGTCACATTCAAAAGAAATGATAAAAAAAACAATAAAAAAAATCCTATATTTGCAAAAATGGTACCGATAAAATCTAGAGATCATGATGCAAAAAACAAGCCCTCATACAGCCTCGTATTCATAAAAGTCCGAAAGTTATAGGTGGTCAAAATAGGGCAATTTTAAACATCCTAATTTTGTAAAACAAGTTTAAGTTTTTGTAAAAGCAGTACAATCATAGAAAAGTATCTAAACATGGGTATTATTTTAATTATACTAACCCACTGAATAAAGAAAACGTGCAGTTTTTACCGTAAAGTGTACAGCGTGAAAACGAAACCTTCTAAAATTAGCAGAACTGTTGTTTTCTTTTCAATTTCCCCACACAAATAATATTTTTTTGGGTTTTCCCATATATTTTATGATAAAATGAGTGATGTCATTACAAAGTACAATTGGTCAATCAAAAACAAGCCTCATGTGGGTCTGTGGATGGAAATATAAAAGGGGTACTCCGCTGCCCTGCTTTCGGAGCTCCGCTCCCCAGCGTCCGGAAGTTTATTGTTCCGGATGCTGTGTGCGGGCTTCCGTGTTCAGGGCCGCCCCTCGTGACCTCACGCCCGCCCCCTCAACGAAAGTCTATGGGAAGGGGGCGCGACGGCCGTCACGGAAGCCCGCACACAGCGTTCGGAACAATGAACTTCCGGACGCTGGGAAGCGGAGCTCCGGAAGCAGGGCAGCGGAGTACCCCTTTAAGTCCACAATCGGCTGTGTCCTTAAAGGGGTAGTCCAGTGGCGAAAAACTTATCCCCTATCCTAAGGATAGGGGATAAGTTTGAGATCGCGGGGGGTCCGACCGCTGGGGCCCCCTGCGATCTCTCTGTACGGGGCCCCGGCTCTCCGGCCAGATAGCGGGTGTTGACCCCCGCACGAAGCGGCGGCCGACACGCCCCCTCAATACATCTCTATGGCAGAGCCGGAGATTACCGAAGGCAGAGCTTCGGCTCTGCCATAGAGCTGTATTGGGGGGCGTGTCGGCCGCTGCTTCGTGTGGAGGTCGACACGCCCCCTTCCCGCGGGCTGTCGCGGCTCCGTACAGGAGATCGCAGGGGGTCCCAGCGTTCGGACCCCCCGCGATCTCAAACTTATCCCCTATCCTTAGGATAGGGGATAAGTTGTTCACCACTGGGTTCACCACTGGACTACTCCTTTAAAGGGGCCTTGTAAACTAAACACAAGAACGATCTGATGTTAGTTGGGATAATATCCAAAACAATATTATATTACTAAAAGAGTATTAGATGCTTGGAACGAAATTCAAGCAGATGGGATTTGTAAATCTACAGTAAGTGAACGTAAACCTGCCTTGGATAAGCATTCATTTATCCTAAAATACAAACATAAAGGCAATAATATAGGGCGGTCTTGGTGGACTAGGTGGGCTTTTTGTGCTAAGAATCTTTTAACATGGTTTTCACATTACGTCAGTGAGTGAATGAAATACAAGTTATAGTCTTAACTGTTCTTGGTCAGGACTGTTCAGGAGCTTAGTACTAGTGTTACTGTTAAAGAACGATGGTCTCCGCTTTGGGGTTTTCTGTTATATGATACAGTTCATCTATCTACTTATTATGACAGGTTGCAGGAATGGTCAAAGTTCTTTAAACTCTCTTGTACGTGTTTATATGAAATAAACTTTAGCTTAGTGGAATATGTAAGCCAGCTGTGAGAAGTGTTAGAATAATTCATCACACTATGGGTACGTTCACACGCGCGGATTTTTTAGCGGGTTTTCCTCTGCGTATTTGAAAGTGGGCGGGCTCTTCTCGGCTGTCCGCAAACGATTTTCCATGTACACTGCGGAAAATCTGACGCAAGCCCCATTGAAGTCAGTAGGGACTGTGGCGGATTTTCCGCAGTGTAAATTTCGCCGCGGAAAATCTGCTGCGGACAGCCGAGAAGAGCCCGCCCACTTTCAAATACGCAGCGGAAAACCCGCTAAAAAATCAGCGCTTGTGAACGTAGCCTAAGGCTGTGTTCTCATGTAGGAGTTGAAGTGTATTTTTTTATGTTTCTTGACTGCATCAGATAATACAGGCTTTTTGTTTCTTTAAAGGGGTTATCCAGGAAAAAACTTATTTTTTATATATATATATATATATATATAGCTGGCTGGCTCCAGAAAGTTAAACAGATTTGTATATTACTTCTATTAAAAAATCTTAATCCTTTTAGTACTTATGAGCTTCTGAAGTTAAGGTTGTTCTTTTCTGTCTAAGTGCTCTCTGATGACACGTGTCTCGGGAACTGCCCGGTTTAGAAGCAAATCCCCATAGCAAACCTCTTCTAAACTGGGCGTTTCCCGAGACAGGTGTCATGAGAGCACTTAGACAGAAAAGAACAACCTTAACTTCAGAAGCTCATAAGTACTGAAAGGTTTAAGATTTTTTAATAGAAGTAATTTACAAATCTGTGTAACTTTCTGGAGCCAGTTGATATATATAAAAAAAGTTTTTTCCTGGAATACCCCTTTAATTGCGTCAAATATAAACAGCCTTGCAACATTGGAACAATCAAAGAATACAACTAAGGCTGTGTTTACAAGTTGCGGATTTAGAATAGGGTCATATAAAGTATATACCCAACATATTTCACGCTGCACACAATCCGCTGTGCAGCTGGAAATACTCGTGTATGTGCAGACACAGAGGGCTTTTCCTGTGTGTGCAGTGAGGTTTGGAGGCGTGGCCAACACTCCAACGTTACTGGGACACGCGGATCCATCTTGAAACCTCACTGTGCATCTGTCATTTGTGTGTAGAGGCAGGGACTTGAGTTATGATGGAAAGTATGTATTCTCTACTGCAGTGTCACAAGTAAAAGTCTGGCTTCACTAAGTAGCAACAACAACATCAGGGCAAGGATTCGGCTACGATGCAAACATTCAACTGACTGCCACAAGAGGGAGTTCTGAGCACTTTACTCATATACTAGAGCTGACAGTAGAAAGTAGTGCTGGGCGGTATAACCAAAAATGCATATCACAGTATTTTTGTAAGTTATGACGATTCCACGGTATTTAACGGTATTCCCCCCCCCCTCCTCCCAGGGGAACTAATCATGTGTGACTCTGGCGCTGCTCTGAGATGCCGGCCGCATGCGCTATAAATGGTTAAGATGCCGGCCGCATGTGCTATAAATGGTTAAGATGCTTGCCGCATGCGCTATAAATGTTTAAGATGCCAGCTGCATGCGCTTTAAATGAATAAGATGCCGGCCGCATGCACTATAAATGGTTAAGTTGCCGGCCAAATGCACTTTAAATGGTTAAGATGCCGGCCGCATGCGCTTTAAATGAATAAGATGCCGGCTGCATGCACTATAAATGGTTAGGATGCCGGCCGCATGCACTATAAATGGTTAACATGCGGCCACGGCGCTGGAAACAATTAAAGGGGTTCTCCACTGCCCTGTCTTCCGGAGCTCCGCGCGCAGCATCCGGAAGTTTCTTACTCCAGACACTGTGTGCGGGCTTTCGTGTTCGAGGCCCCCCCACGTGACATCACACCTGCCCCCTCGTGACGTCACGCCCGCCCCCTCAATGAAAGTGTATGGGAAGGGGGCGCGACCACTGTCACACCCCCTGTCACGATCACACCCTACCGGTCCAGCTAAGACGCAAGAAAGAGTGTGATGGTGCAAGGGTTAAAGCCACCAGACCTCTGGGTATTAACTACAAGTCCCAGCAAGTCACCAAATTAACCCTTAGATAAACGTGTTTCCACCAGATCTGCCTTCAGAAAGGTGAGCTCATATATTTAGAGATGAAAGACCAGAGCTGATTAATTAAACATTTAATCTGATAAAAGGGATCACAGTGCTATATATATAAAAATACAGGAACAAATGAAATACAGTTATAAAAATGTATAAAAGAGTTTAGCAAGACAAGTTCAGAAAACAAAAGATGAAGTTCTTACAGCATGATGGTATCAGTCCATGAGAGAGTGCTGTTCTTAGGATGGTCTTGTCAGCTTGTTGCCCAGCATTTAACAACATGAGTCTAGCATTGTTTTAAATATATCATATCCGCTTTCTTTGAAGGGAAACTCCATTCCCCCCTCCCCTCTGATCCCACCAGGGGGGCATCTCTGTCTCTGGCCCTCTTATCTGGTTGATTATATGATGGGATCAGAGTGCATGACTTCCTGCTGCTTCAAAAAGAGCCTTTGACTTCAAAGGAGATGTAAACACACAGCCAGACCCCCCAATAAAATGCAATACACAAACCCACAGTCTGAATGACCTCTCACCCATGTCTTAGTTTATACACAGATATAATTTATAATACACATATAGGATTTTAATAATCAGGCCTTGGGCCTGACACCCCCTTCCCATAGACTTTCGTTGAGGGGGCGGGCGTGACGTCAAGAGGGGGCAGCCTCGAATACGGAAGCCCACACACAACGTCCGGAGTAATAGGATAGTGCGGGAGAAAATATCTGACAGTTTTCCTTTAAGTTGCGAGCGGAAAGCTATCAGCTCCCCATGCAAGTGCTAAAAACCAGGCTTTTAGCGCTTGCAGGGGGAGGTGACAGCTTGCCGCAGCCGCATCTCAGTCATTTAAAGCGCCGCGGCCGTAACTTATTCATTTATAGCGCATGCAGACGGCATCTTATTCATTTATAGCACCGCGGCTGGCATCTTAACCATTTATAGCACCGTGGCCGGCATTTAATTAATTTAAAGCGTGGGCGGCTCACAGGATTATGATGATGATTATTTCCCCGATGTGGGGACAGCGGCTGCAGCTGATAATTCATTAATTTGAGGGGGGAGGGGCCCGGCCGGTATTGCGGTATGGGAAAAATTCATATCGTGCAGGGAAAAAATTTCGGTATTAACCGGTATACCGCCCAGCCCTAATGGCTTAGCATGTTGATTGTTAGGTGGGAAAGCTGACTACATCCCTCTCTTGATGTAAGTGGCTCCGGTCACATGTCGTCATCACAAGCTTGCGGTGTGTTCTAAGCTTTGCCTAGGTGCGACCTTGCTTCTTAGGTCTCCTTGGTTTGCTGGCCAAAGCTGACTCTGTCTCTACTAGTAGCTAGCAAGGCCATTCACGGAACATTATTCATGTCAGGGTGGGTTCACATCAGTGTTTTCCTTTTCTATTACTCAATTCCGTTAGAGAAATTGAGAAACGGAAGTGAAAATTAAGGTAACAGATCGCATTCATTCATATTGGCTTTTTAAAGGGGTACTCCGGCCCTAAGACATCTTATCCCCTATCCAAAGGATAGGGGATAAGATGACTGATCGCGGGGGCCCACCGCTGGGGACCCCCGCAATCTAGCATGCAGCACCCACCTGTGAGCACTGCAGGAAGCGCTGGAGGCTCCAAGTCTTATGCCTCCCAACCACGGGGACAGAGTATTGTGACATCACGACTCCGCCCCCAGGTGACGTCATGCCCCGCCCCCTCAATGCAAGTCTATGGGAGGGGGCGT
The DNA here is from genome assembly GCF_029499605.1 of Hyla sarda. Taxonomy (NCBI): domain Eukaryota; kingdom Metazoa; phylum Chordata; class Amphibia; order Anura; family Hylidae; genus Hyla; species Hyla sarda. The sequence goes on from NC_079189.1 coordinate 18,230,243, forward strand.
GATGGCCACGGGGATGGAGTATCTTGCATTGAGGGGGAGGGGCGTGACGTCACCCAGGGGCGGAGTCGTGATGTCACGCCCTTCCCCCTCAATGCAAGTCTATGGGAGGGGGCGTGACGGCCACGGGGACGGAGTATCTTGCATTGAGGGGGAGGGGCATGACGTCACCCAGGGGCGGAGTCGTGATGTCACGCCCTTCCCCCTCAATGCAAGTCTATGGGAGGGGGCGTGACGCCCGTCACGCCCCCTCCCATAGACTTGCATTGAGGGGGCGGGGCGTGACATCACCCGGGGGCGGAGTCGTGACGTCACGATACTCCGTCCCCGTGGTCGGGAGGCATAAGACTTGGAGCCTCCAGCGTTTCCTGCAGTGCTCACAGGTGGGTGCTGCGTGCTAGATTGCAGGGGTCCCTAGCAATGGGACCCCCCCGCGATCAGACATCTTAGCCCCTATCCTTTTGGATAGGGGATAAGATGTCTTAGGGCCGGAGTATCCCTTTAAAATCTCTGTTGTACTCAGTTATCATCAGTTAAACTTTATTTCAGTTATAACGGAGAAAAATACCGGCCATGCAGTATTTGTTTCTTTCTGTCATAAATTACGAATATTTTATAAGGTTCGTTAGTAATTTAACATTGAAGTCTACGTTGGCGGAAATAATCTCCGTTATTTTTATAGCCGTTATTGCTACTGAGCATATGCCAATTTTTGGTTATGTTGATTTTTGTGTATGCAAATTTCCGTATATGTTAATTTTACGCGAATTTTTGCATATGCGAAAATAAACCACGAATATTCGCGAATATATGACGAATGTTCGTCCATATATTCGCGAATATTCGCGAATTCGAATATGGCCTATGCCGCTCAACACTATAAATTATCAATTTTGCCTGTTGACGGTTTCTTTTTACCCTTTTTTTTTCACTTTGGTTTTCGTGGACATGCGCCAAATTTATCATTTGGTGCAAGTTGTTAGTAATTTTGGCTCAAATGTTGAAATCAGCCGTTCACAGTTAGTGTTGAGCGGCATAGGCCACATTCGAATTCGCGATATTTCGCGAATATATGGACGAATATTCGTCATATATTCGTTAAATTCACTAAAATTAGCATATAAAAAGTTCGCTTATGCGAAAATTTGCATATGCAAATTTTCGGATATGCGAGAATTCGCCTATGCAGATTTTTCGCATATATACGAAAATTCGCACGCCAAATTCGCATGATCACTGTGATGTGTACTGTGGAAAAACAAACAAAAAAAAAACGAATATTCGTCATTGCGAATATATAGTGCTATATTCGCGAATATTCGTGAATTCGCGAATATGCGATATTCGCGAATAAAATTCGCATTGCCTCCTGCAGTATATCAGCAAGCGACAGGAGTTATTTTCTATTGTGGGGTTTATAGCCGCCATGTGAAATGGATTTTATTTTCAGCTTGAGTATTTTTTTTTTTTTTTTTTTTTAGTGCAGTGGTCTTCAACCTGCGGACCTCCAGATGTTGCAAAACTACAATTCCCAGCATGCCCGGACAGCCGTTGGCTGTCCGGGCATGCTGGGAGTTGTAGTTTTGCAACATCTGGAGGTCCACAGTAGAGATGAGCGAACTTAAAGTAAATTCGATTCGTCACGAACTTCTCGGCTCGGCAGTTGATGACTTTTCCTGCATAAATTAGTTCAGCTTTCCGGTGCTCCGGTGGGCTGGAAAAGGTGGATACAGTCCTAGGAGACTCTTTCCTAGGACTGTATCCACCTTTTCCGGCCCACCGGAGCACCGGAAAGCTGAACTAATTCACGCAGGAAAAGTCATCAACTGCCGAGCCGAGAAGTTCGTGACGAATTAAATTTACTGTACGTTCGCTCATCTCTAGTCCGCAGGTTGAAGACCCCTGCTTTAGTGCTTTACCTTTCCTGAACCTGTGCAGCCATGTCCAATGCCGGCTCAACGGAGGGTGAAGGTCCCTCAGAGACAACTATGTCGCAGGATAGTATTGCGCAGCCCCGGAGGCGTCGCTGCTTTCACAAAAATGTTTTTTTTTTATGTATTTTGACGCCTTTACATTTTCTGACATTGCTAAGTGTGTTTTCCATGTGCAAAATTTCTTGGCGGTGATATGCGCCAAAAAAAAAAAAAAAAAAAAAAAACCTAAAGGAGCAAAATTGCACCAAAAATCGATTGGCGCAAATGATGAATTACTGACTAAAGTTAAAATCACGCACACAGGACCGTGTGTGATTTTGAGAAAGTTGTAAAAATGACAGTGGAGAAGATGCGTCAAACTTTGGCGCAAAAAGACACTGCGCCAAAGCATTGCGCCAAAGATACGTAAAAAAACAAAAACACATAAATCCTTTGATAAATACCCCCCAATGACTCCATTTTTTGGCATCTCTTTGAGGGTCTTGGATCTTTTTTTGATCGGGCACAATATATTGTTTTCAATATTTTTTTTTTTAGCATTTTACTTTTCAGCTTATATGTTGCTACTAGAGATGAGCGAACTTACAGTAAATTCGATTCGTCACGAACTTCTCGGCTCGGCAGTTGATGACTTTTCCTGCATAAATTAGTTCAGCTTTCCGGTGCTCCGGTGGGCTGGAAAAGGTGGATACAGTCCTAGGAGACTCTTTCCTAGGACTGTATCCACCTTTTCCAGCCACCGGAAAGCTGAACTAATTTACACAGGAAAAGTCATCAACCGCCGAGCCGAGAAGTTCGTGACGAATCGAATTTACTGTAAGTTCGCTCATCTCTAGCTGCTACATCGCCTTCCATATGTATTCCATTGTTTCATTTCTGGTTCCATGAAGTTTACTAAAATATTGTTTAACCCCTTAAGGATGCCCCCTGTTTTTACCTAAATGACCAAGCCCAATTTTTCAAATCTGGCATGTGACACTTTAAGTGGTAACAACTTTCATACGCTTTTACTTAGCGATGCGATTCTAACGTTGTTTTTTCATGACATATTGTACTTTATATTAGTGCTAAATCTTTGTTGATTCATGCAGCATTTTTTGTGAAAAACTCCAAAATATTGTGAAAAATTGGAAAATTTCCGGCTTTTTTTTTTTTTTTAAATAAATAATCTTTTATGCCATTTACTGATTTACTGTACAGTAAAAAAATATGTTAATTTTATTCCGTGGGTCGGCACGATCATTGCGATACCCAAATTATTTAGCTTTTATGCTCTTTTTCCTTTTCTCAACAAAATCCTTTTTATCGTGTGGCCCTGTTCTGACAGCCATAACTTTTTATTTGTGAGGGCTTAGTTTTTGCAGGACAAGTTGTAATAAGTCGATATTTCTGTGGCAATACCTATTATGTATAGGTTTTCACATTTATTTTTTTCTACTTTATTAATTTATTGAAAAACATTTTATTTTTATATTTTTTACTTGTTATACTATGCTGCAGTACATCAGTATCACACTGACAATTAACCTGTATGATCCGCCTATGGCAATCGCATTGCAGGATCGTCATTGATGAACGGGGGGAGCCCCTTCCCCCTGTCAATACCATAGATGCTGTGATCAGGACTGATCACTGCATTTATGGGGTTAATGCTGCGGAGACTGGTGAGATCCCAGTCTCGGCAGCTGTGGCAGGACCCTGGCTGTGATTGACAGCTGGGTCCTTACGGCGATCTCCGTCAGCACCGAGCACGATAACGTTAGGATGTATGTATACGTCCAGTTGTGTTAACATGTAGGCAACTGGGGCGTATGCATGCGTCCAGTTGCGGGAAGGGGTTAAAATAAGAAAAAAAAGCAATGCAGTGGCCCATAACACCCAAAAAAATCTCCTACTATAGGTATTTCTTTATTTTCATTGTTTCTTTATCTAGGTGCTTCCAAGAACTTCAAATTCTTCGGCTGTCCAGGCCTTTAGGCTGTCAGTGGATGCGTGGAATTGCAACAGCTGGAGGCACCTTTGTTCGGAAGCAGTGCAATAAGTAAAGGCTGTAGGACACCTTTGATGCAATATAGAATAATGGCCATTAGGTGGAGACAGTGTCCTAAAAACAAGCACAACAACACAGAAGACATACGTTTTAGAGAAAGCAGCATAGCAATTCTGCAAGCAGTATAAAAGTATAGTTTAATAGCAAAACTGTGTATAACCTCACAAAGAACTATTGGGGAACAATTCATTACTATGGCACAGTAAATAATGCTGAAACATCATCCCTGCGACTGTGCAGTAGGAAAATGCAGACACCAGACCATAACCTATGGTGGCAAATTCGCTGTTTTGACCTGTGGCACGTCTGTTTTTCAACCTTTCCCTAAAAATTTACATTATTAATGAAACAAGGGTTGGCAACGGTAAAAGTGAAAAACACATTGGACCAGAGATATGATCATGAATTAAAGGGGTACTCCGGTGGAAACCTTTTTTCTTTTAAATCAACTGGTGGCAGAAAGTTAAACATATTTTTAAATTATTTCTATTAAAAAGTTTTAATTCTTCCTGTACTTATTAGCTGCTGAATACTACAGAGGAAATTATTTTCTTTTTGGAATGCTCTCTGATGACATCACGAGCACAGTTCTCTCTGCTGACGTTATTATAATAATAATAATAATAATAACGCTTTATCTATTGTTGTCCTTAGTGGGATTTGAACCCAAGTTCCCAGCACTTCAAGGCAGCAGTGCTAACCACTGAGCCACCATGCTGCCCTTAGCATACATCTGCTATGCACGGTTGCTAAAATGGACAGAGATGTCAGAAGAGAGCACTGTGCTCGTGATGTCATCAGTGTTCCAAAAAGAAAGGAATTTCCTCTGTAGCATTCAGCAGCTAATAAGTACTGGAAGGATTAAGATTTTTTAATAGAAGTAATTTACAAATATGTTTAACTTTCTGCCAAAAGTTAATTTAAAAGAAAAAAGGTTTTCACCGAAGTACCCCTTTAAGATAAATCATGCCACAGTTCAACAAGCTTTTTTCAAACATGGCATGTTTAAAATCCTATGTATATTAATATGTGGTGTCCCAGTACAGGTACATGGTGTCAAGGTATTGTAGGCCCTGTCAGATTGAGACCTCCAGTGTCCTGGGGGCTCCCCTGCAGGGACTCAACCATTTCTAATGTGTATTTGCACTGTTATAACTTAGCAATCCGTTATTAGGTGTCTGTGGCTTTAAGTATGTTACCTAGCAACCTCATGCTCAGTCAGGGTGTGTGAGAGTGGAGGACTGAGGGCTAGACTAAACTTTTGTGTAAGGTGTTATGTTATGTTATTACTTGTATGTAACTTTATTGTAAATCCTAAAGGGGATACAGACGACTCTATGATCCACAGCTGCCTGTCCAATGGGCTTTAGTTTCGCCTTCCCTGATAAGGGGTGGCATTTCCTGTGTAGTTCAGTTCAGAGGTGGAGTTCAGAAGGGTTCAGAGTTCAAGTGTGGAGAGAAGCTGAGTGGAGAGGAGTGCAGGAGTTCAGAGTGAAGAAACAGCAACTCATTTCAGTTCAGAGTACAGAGTGGAGAAATATCAAGCCTTTACTTCAGCCTTGATCAGAGAATTCCTAAAGGACAATTCATTATCTTCCGTCGAAAAGCCACAAATCTACCGACCCTTCAGTAAGTGACTTTAATCTCAAGTCTAATATAGCGCAGACCTAAAACTCCTAGTCCGGCCGTAAGAGCCAAGCATATATGCAATATCAAGTCCAGGCACTGCAAGCTGTGTGGTCCTCTAAAGACTGTCTGTTAAACCTTTAGGAGACTTTGGTTGAGCGCTGTGGAGATTGTACCACCTATCTTCAAGTTAGTAAAGCCTCCGTTAAACTGCAACCTAGTGTGGAGTCAATTCTTTCCTTGCTAGCCTGTGGGGAGACGGAGTTCCCCGGACCTGTAGTACCCCGGGAGATACCAAGACTACAGTGGCGTCACGGGACATTAAGGGTTAATACCATCCGACCCTGGGTTCATAACCCCCCCAAGAACCAAGTAGCTTACCCCAGCGTAGTGGCGGTCGCGGGTTTCACTTGTGGTTACCACAACTATATCTGTTATGACGATGCCAGACTGATCCAGGCCACCGGCTGAAAGTATCTGTCTCAGAATCTTACAGAAGACCTTACGAAAAATCCTCTGCACCATTTTCAATTTGGCCATCCTCGCCTGCCATGTAGATGCTTGAAGACATTTGCCTGAGGTGGTGGTAGCCAAGGTCAGGCTTTCCATCGTCATACCAGATATAAAAATATATATGATTTTCATCAATGCAATGTTTTAAAAACACTTGTATTAGTGAGGAATGAGTTATGTTATTCTGCGATCACCGTATCTCTTGTCCAATGTGCCAGCCCTTGTTTTATTAACATCGCACACTTTTAGGACAGGGTAGGAACGCGTAATAGTCAACGGGTCGAATCGGTAATAGCCTCAGTAATCTTGGTGCTCCCTGGAGTGTGCTGCCTTCAGCTGTGCTTTGCTAGTGGATCGGTTGCATGTTTTGTGGGACATGAGGTGCTTACTAAGCTATAAATGGGACCCTTTTAATACTGCGTCAATTTATATCTAGTTGTTGGAGGTATGTCTGTGGTATATACGTTACCTCTACGTTCTAAACTTTCCCATCAAGGCCATTTGGTAAACCATAATCTGAAGCTGGCCAAAGACACAACATAGCTGCCAACCTAACATTTATCTGTCCGTCAGCTGTCCTCCATGACACGATCGTAACCATTCTCATCAGGGTCGGTTAAACGTAACTGGCACAAATGTTGAACATGGCCAAATATGATGTCAGATGAAGTCAAGGCTACCAAATGACTATGCAGATGAACCTCACCAAGGTTGAATATAGACACAAAAAGATTTGACTATGAAAGACCCCAAATATGCCTAAATTTAGTGCTAAATTATGATAACCCCAAACATGACCAAGAGTGACTCATCGATCACTATCCAAACCAAACAAAATCCATGACTTGTTCCCTAAACTACGGAAGCAAATAAAGACATTTGGGACGAGAGTGTAATCGTACCTTAGGTCTTGGTCATACAGCTTCCATGACCGACAGAAATGCTGTTATATGCCCTGATCGCAGGCTCAAAACTGCTGGTGGATTTCCTTGACTCTATCTAATTCGATCACTGACGTGAAGTGATGGTCAGCCTGCCTAGCTAGCAATCAAACAACTACTGTATTTGCATAGTTTTTTTTTTTGTTTTTTTTTTATGGGAAAAGGGGGGTGATTCTGATTTTTCTTAGGGAAGGGGTTAAATCACTTTTATTAACACTTTTTTTTTTACCTCTTTCTTTTTGTAATGTTAGAACTCCCATAGGGGGCTATAACATTGCATACACTGATTTCCTACACTGATCACTGCCATGCAGTAACATGGAATTGATCAGTATTATCGCCGCACATTTCGTGCGTTGGGGCAGGCAGCGTGGCACTTTATAATGGGTGAGTGAATCCAGTCTTATACTTCACATTATCTATATATAGTCAGGCACCTTAATTCTGAGACTCTTTTGGTCTAATAATTCTCAGTTCACCTTACTTACATGACTACCTATGGTTAATGATACATAGGCTCACCTGGTATTCTCCCCATTTATATATAAAACGTACATTATTGGAATGTTATAGCACATGGTATTTATACAGCCACTCTGCTTACCATTCTTGATTTAAATTTTTCTATTTTTCCTGTATGTGTAAAGCATTTAATAAAGATATATATATATAGTCCAAATATGAACAGCACATCAAGAAAAATGGGTAATTCTGAACGGGGTGCAAGCATACTTGGAGCCTTGGTCGCCGGTTGCTTAATCCATAAAAAACAAATAGATGCAGCACACCACAGCTTGAAAATTACGGTGCAAGGTTTATTCCATAGTGTATTCCAATAGACAACGTTTCACCAGCCTCACGCTGGCTTTTTATGTGTACAAATGTGTGATAAGTGCTGGGCTTTATATACCGCCCACAGGAAATAGTATGACATCATCAACAGTAAATTTACATATGTAAACAAATCAATCAAAGTGCAAAGTACATGAATAAAGAGCATATTATCATAAAATAGCATATGTACATAACTGTGTATACATTATCAGTGCTTTCAAGTATCCGATTCTTAATATGTGGTATATACATCACCACCTCAGTGAAAAGTGCAAGTGCTTGTGTTTTTCATCTCCAGGGATTTCCAGTCACGATTCCTTTCCAATACATCTTGCCGTCTCCAGCGTGGAACGCCGTAAACGGCCTTGTAAACATAGCGCGGCTGTTTCCGGTGACATATACGTCACTTCCGTTATGCTTAGCGTCCATAGTTACACTCTCCAGCTACTGATGAAAGAGTTTGCGCATGCTCAGAGTGTCCACAGGCTTGCCCTTAGTGTAGGGCAAAGTAAGACAAGGTAATTCCTAATATTTTCGTTTGATTTCAATTGTATTCACTGGCGAACATATCGGGACATGTATCATATGTTTATACAAGTGCGGGGGCATTGTTGACATGATCCCAAGCATAAACTCATATACACAAGGGCGAGAGTACAGCACTCTCCCAAATTATGGGACCAATGTGCTGTGTCCAGGATAACGTCCGTAGTAACGGACGTCCTCCAGGTAGTGACACCTGAATCACCCCAGACAGAAACTGTTCGGGCGTTGGTCCAGATAGTCAATCCAACACTTGTCCCTGCTGTATGGGAGAAGTCCTCTATTTTGCCCCCATGCAAGAAAACACACACCGGATCTGTCACCTTAAATATCCCCGGCTTAGTACTGGTAGGGTGAAGGAAAACATATCGTGACCGGTCCACCAGATGGAGATAATCTACGTAAAAACAAATTAAAATTGTTACATATCACATCAAATAACATATACAAGATATATAGAATATTGATGTATAGGGGAATCACACCTCATTTATTAATCATTTTGGGCAGGACCACAATTTCCACATTTAAACCCCTCGGTTTAAGGCTTCTGTTACGCCGAGCGCTCCGGGTCCCCACTCCTCCCCGGAGCGCTCGCAGCATCCTCTCATTCGCAGCGCCCCGGTCAGACCTGCTGACCGGGTGCGCTGCGATATTACTGCCAGCCGGGATGCGATTCGCGACGCGGGAGGCGCCCGCTCGCGATGCGCGTTCCGGCTCCCGTACCTGACCCGTTCCCCGTCTGTCTTGTCCCGGCGCGCGCGGCCCCGCTCCTTAGGGCGCGCGCGCGCCGGGTCTCTGCCATTTAAAGGGCCACTGCGCCACTGATTGGCGCAGCAGGCCTAATCATCATTATTACCTGTGCACTCCCTACTTATACCTCACTTCCCCTGCACTCCCTCGCCGGATCTTGTTGCCATTGTGCCAGTGAAAGCGTTCCCTTGTGTGTTCCTAGCCTGTGTTCCAGACCTCCTGCCGTTGCCCCTGACTACGATCCTTGCTGCCAGCCCTGACCTTCTGCTACGTCCAACCTTGCTCTTGTCTACTCCCTTGTACCGCGCTTATCTTCAGCAGTCAGAGAGGTTGAGCCGTTGCTGGTGGATACGACCTGGTTGCTACCGCCGCTGCAAGACCATCCAGCTTTGCGGAGGGCTCTGGTGAATACCAGTAGCAACTTAGAACCGGTCCACCAACACGGTCCATGCCAATCCCTCTCTGGCACAGAGGATCCACCTCCAGCCAGCCGAATCGTGACAGTAGATCCGGCCATGGATCCCGCTGAAGTCCCGCTGCCAGTTGTCGCCGACCTCACCACGGTGGTCGCCCAGCAGTCGCAACAGATAGAGCAACAAGGCCACCAGCTGTCTCAACTGACCATGATGCTACAGCAGCTATTACCACAGCTCCAGCAATCTTCTCCTCTGCCAGCTCCTGCACCTCCTCCGCAGCGAGTGGCCGCTTCCAGCCTTCGATTATCCTTGCCGGATAAATTTAATGGGGACTCTAAGTTTTGCCATGGCTTTCTTTCGCAATGTTCCTTGCACTTGGAGATGATGTCGGACCAGTTTCCTACTGAAAGGTCTAAGGTGGCTTTCGTAGTCAGCCTTCTGTCTGGGAAAGCTCTGTCATGGGCCACACCGCTCTGGGACCGCAATGACCCTGTCACTGCCTCTGTACTGTTACGCCTAGCGCTCCGGGTCCCCGCTCCTCCCCGGAGCGCTCACGGCGTCTTTCTCCCTGCAGCGCCCCGGTCAGTCCCGCTGACCGGGAGCGCTGCACTGTCATGGCCGTTGGGGATGCGATTCGCACAGCGGGACGCGCCCGCTCGCGAATCGCATCCCAGGTCACTTACCCGTCCCGGTCCCCTGCTGTCATGTGCTGGCGCGCGCGGCTCCGCTCTCTAGGGCGCGCGCGCGCCAGCTCTCTGAGACTTAAAGGGCCAGTGCACCAATGATTGGTGCCTGGCCCAATTAGCTTAATTGGCTTCCACCTGCTCCCTGCCTTTATCTGACCTCCTCCCATGCACTCCCTTGCCGGATCTTGTTGCCTTGTGCCAGTGAAAGCGTTTAGTGTGTCCAAAGCCTGTGTACCTGAACTTCTGCTACCCATCCTGACTACGAACCTTGCCGCCTGCCCCCGACCTTCTGCTACGTCTGACCTTGCCTCTGCCTAGTCCTTCTGTCCCACGCCTTCTCAGCAGTCAGTGAGGTTGAGCCGTTGCTAGTGGATACGACCTGGTTGCTACTGCCGCAGCAAGACCATCCCGCTTTGCGGCGGGCTCTGGTGAAAACCAGTAGCCTCTTAGAACCGGTCCACTAGCACGGTCCACGCCAATCCCTCGCTGACACAGAGGATCCACTACCTGGAAGCCGAATCGTGACAGTAGATCCGGCCATGGATCCCGCTGAGGTGCCGCTGCCAAGTCTCGCTGATCTTCCCACGGTGGTCGCTCAGCAATCGCAGCAGATTGCCCAACAAGGACAGCAGCTGTCGCAGTTGACCGCCATGTTACAGCAACTTCTGCCTCTGCTACAGCAGCAACCATCTCCTCCGCCAGCTCCTGCACCTCCTCCGCAGCGAGTGGCCGCTCCTAACCTCCGCTTGTCCCTGCCGGACAAATTTGATGGGGACTCTAAACTCTGCCGTGGATTTTTGTCTCAGTGTTCCCTGCATATGGAGATGTTGTCGGACTTGTTTCCTTCAGAACGGTCTAAGGTGGCGTTCGTAGTAAGCCTTCTTTCAGGAAAGGCCTTGTCTTGGGCCACACCGCTCTGGGACCGCAATGATCCTGCCACAGCCACAGTCCAGGCCTTCTTCGCTGAACTCCGGAGTGTCTTCGAGGAGCCAGCCCGAGCTTCTTCTGCCGAGACTGCCCTGTTGAACCTGGTCCAGGGTAATTCTTCAGTGGGCGAGTACGCCATCCAATTTCGTACTCTTGCCTCCGAGTTATCATGGAATAACGAGGCTCTCTGCGCGACCTTTAAAAAAGGCCTATCCAGTCGCATCAAGGATGTGCTGGCCGCACGAGAGATTCCTGCCAATCTGCAAGAACTCATCCATCTAGCTACCCGCATTGACATGCGTTTTTCTGAGCGATACCAAGAGCTCCGCCAGGAAAAAGACTTAGATCTCTGGGCACCTCTCCCACAGTATCCGTTGCAATCTACGCCTGGGCCTCCCGCCGAGGAGGCCATGCAAGTGGATAAGTCTCGCCTGACCCAGGAAGAGAGGAATCGCCGTAGGGAAGAAAATCTCTGTCTTTACTGTGCCAGTACCGAGCATTTCTTGGTGGATTGCCCTATCCGTCCTCCACGCCTGGGAAACGCACGCGCGCACCCAGCTCACGTGGGTGTGGCGTCTCTTGGTTCCAAGTCTGCTCCTCCACGTCTCACGGTACCCGTGCGGATTTCTTCTTCAGCCAACTCCTCCCTCTCAGCCGTGGCCTGCTTGGACTCCGGTGCCTCTGGAAATTTTATTTTGGAGTCGTTTGTTAATAAATTCAGCATCCCGGTGACCCGTCTCGTCAAGCCGCTCTACATTTCCGCGGTCAACGGAGCCAGATTGGACTGCACCGTGCGTTACCGCACAGAGCCCCTCCTCATGTCTATTGGACCCCACCTTGAGAGGATTGAGTTCTTCATTCTCCCCAACTGTACCTCTGAGGTCCTCCTCGGTCTGCCTTGGCTCCGGCTTCATTCCCCCACCATTGATTGGACCACCGGGGAGATCAGGAACTGGGACTCTGCCTGCCACAGGAAGTGCCTCTCCCCCCCTCCCAGTCCCGTCAGGCAAGCCTCTGTGCCTCCCCATGGCCCCCGTCCTGGTGTCACACTGCCCCGTGCCAGGCCTCGCCCTCTGCCCTCCCTCCCCATTCCCACTCCTGCTGTACTGCCTGCCGTTGAGGAAACCCTCCATTCCTTCCCGGTGTCCTCATCCCAGGGGAGGCAGTTACCGGACAAAGAGAAGGGGAGACCTAAGGGGGGGGGTACTGTTACGCCTAGCGCTCCGGGTCCCCGCTCCTCCCCGGAGCGCTCACGGCGTCTTTCTCCCTGCAGCGCCCCGGTCAGTCCCGCTGACCGGGAGCGCTGCACTGTCATGGCCGTTGGGGATGCGATTCGCACAGCGGGACGCGCCCGCTCGCGAATCGCATCCCAGGTCACTTACCCGTCCCGGTCCCCTGCTGTCATGTGCTGGCGCGCGCGGCTCCGCTCTCTAGGGCGCGCGCGCGCCAGCTCTCTGAGACTTAAAGGGCCAGTGCACCAATGATTGGTGCCTGGCCCAATTAGCTTAATTGGCTTCCACCTGCTCCCTGCCTTTATCTGACCTCCTCCCATGCACTCCCTTGCCGGATCTTGTTGCCTTGTGCCAGTGAAAGCGTTTAGTGTGTCCAAAGCCTGTGTACCTGAACTTCTGCTACCCATCCTGACTACGAACCTTGCCGCCTGCCCCCGACCTTCTGCTACGTCTGACCTTGCCTCTGCCTAGTCCTTCTGTCCCACGCCTTCTCAGCAGTCAGTGAGGTTGAGCCGTTGCTAGTGGATACGACCTGGTTGCTACTGCCGCAGCAAGACCATCCCGCTTTGCGGCGGGCTCTGGTGAAAACCAGTAGCCTCTTAGAACCGGTCCACTAGCACGGTCCACGCCAATCCCTCGCTGACACAGAGGATCCACTACCTGGAAGCCGAATCGTGACATGTACACTCCTTCTTCACGGAGATTCGAAGTGTCTTTGAGGAACCTGCCCGAGCCTCTTCTGCTGAGACTGCCCTGCTGAACCTGGTCCAGGGTAATTCTTCTGTTGGCGAGTACGCCATCCAATTCCGTACTCTTGCCTCCGAATTATCCTGGAATAACGAGGCCCTCTGCGCGACCTTTAAAAAAGGCCTATCCAGTAACATTAAAGATGTGCTGGCCGCACGAGAAATTCCTGCTAACCTGCATGAACTTATTCATCTTGCCACCCGCATTGACATGCGTTTTTCCGAAAGGCGTCAGGAGCTCCGCCAGGATATGGACTTTGTTCGCACGAGGCGGTTTCTCTCCCCGGCTCCTCTCTCCTCTGGTCCTCAGCAATCCGTTCCTGTGCCTCCCGCCGTGGAGGCTATGCAAGTTGACCGGTCTCGCTTGACAACTCAAGAAAGGACACGACGCCGCATGGAGAATCTTTGCCTGTACTGTGCCGGTACCGAACATTTCTTGAAGGATTGTCCTATCCGTCCTCCCCGGATGGAAAGACGTACGCTGACTCCGCACAAAGGTGAGACAGCTCTTGATGTGAACGCTGTTTCTCCACGCCTTACTGTGCCTGTGCGGATATCTTCGTCTACCTTCTCCTTCTCTGCTATGGGCTTCTTGGATTCCGGATCTGCAGGAAATTTTATTTTGGCCTCTCTCATCAACAGGTTCAACATCCCGGTGACCAGTCTCGCCAGACCCCTCTACATCAATTCTGTTAACAATGAAAGATTGGACTGTACCGTGCGTTACCGCACGGAACCTCTCCTAATGTGCATCGGACCCCATCACGAAAAAATTGAATTTTTGGTCCTCTCTAACTGCACTTCAGAAATTCTTCTTGAATTACCGTGGCTTCAACGCCATTCCCCAACCCTTGATTGGTCCACAGGAGAAATCAAGAACTGGGGTACTTCTTGTCACAAGGACTGTCTTAAACCAGTTCCCAGTACTCACAGTCGTGGTCTTCCTAAGGCCTATCTGGACTATGCTGATATTTTTGCAAAAAGGAAGCAGAGACTTTGCCTCCTCACAGGCCTTATGACTGTCCTATTGACCTCCTCCCGGGTACTACTCCACCCCGGGGCAGAATCTATCCTCTGTCTGCTCCAGAAACCCAAGCCATGTCAGAGTACATCCAGGAGAATTTAAAAAAGGGGTTTATCCGCAAGTCCTCCTCTCCTGCCGGAGCTGGGGTTTTTTTTGTGTCCAAAAAAGATGGCTCCCTACGCCCTTGCATTGATTACCGCGGACTTAATAAAATCACAGTAAAAAAACGCTACCCATTACCTCTTATCTCGGAACTCTTTGATCGCCTACAAGGCGCCCACATCTTTACCAAACTGGACTTAAGAGGTGCTTATAATCTCATCCGCATCAGGGAGGGGGACAAATGGAAGACTGCATTTAACACCAGAGATGGACACTTTGAGTATCTGGTCATGCCCTTTGGCCTGTGCAACGCCCCTGCCGTCTTCCAAGACTTTGTTAATGAAATTTTTCGTGATCTCCTATATACCTGTGTTGTGGTTTACCTGGACGATATTCTGATTTTTTCTGCCAACTTAGAAGAACACCGCCAGCATGTCCGCATGGTTCTTCAGAGACTTCGGGACAATCAACTTTATGCCAAAAGTTAAAAATGTCTCTTTGAATGTCAATCTCTTCCTTTCCTAGGATACTTGGTCTCTGGCCAGGGACTACAAATGGACCCAGATAAACTATCTGCCGTGTTAGATTGGCCACGCCCCTCCGGACTCCGTGCTATCCAACGTTTTTTGGGGTTCGCCAATTATTACAGACAATTCATTCCACACTTCTCCACTATTGTGGCCCCTATCGTGGCTTTAACCAAGAAAAATGCCAATCCTAAGTCCTGGTCTCCCCAAGCGGAAGACGCATTTAAACATCTCAAGTCTGCCTTTTCTTCTGCTCCCGTGCTCTCCAGACCTGACCCATCTAAACCCTTTCTATTGGAGGTAGATGCCTCCTCAGTGGGAGCTGGAGCAGTTCTTCTACAAAAAAATTCTTCCGGGCATGCTGTTACTTGTGGGTTTTTTTCTAGGACCTTCTCTCCGGCGGAGAAAAACTACTCCATTGGTGATCGAGAACTGCTGGCCATTAAATTGGCGCTTGAGGAATGGAGGCACCTGCTGGAGGGATCAAAATATCCAGTTATTATATACACTGATCACAAGAATCTCTCCTATCTCCAGTCTGCCCAACGACTGAACCCTCGCCAGGCTAGGTGGTCTCTGTTCTTTGCCCGTTTTAACTTTGAAATCCATTTTCGCCCTGCTGACAAGAACATTAGGGCCGATGCCCTCTCTCATTCTTCTGATGCCTCTGAAGTAGAGGCCTCTCCGCAACACATCATTCCTCCGGACTGTCTGATCTCCACTTCTCCAGCTTCCATCAGGCAAACTCCTCCAGGGAAGACCTTCGTTTCTCCACGCCAGCGTCTCGGGATTCTCAAATGGCGACACTCCTCCCACCTCGCAGGCCATGCGGGCATCATAAAATCCTTTCAACTCATCTCTCGATTTTATTGGTGGCCGACTCTGGAGACTGATGTTGTTGATTTCGTGCGGGCCTGTACTGTCTGTGCCCCGGATAAGACTCCTCGCCTGCTGGTCTCCTTCATCCTCTGCCTGTTCCTGAACAGCCTTGGTCACAGATTGGTATGGACTTTATTACGGACTTGCCCTCTTCCGGTGGCAACACAGTTGTTTGGGTGGTCGTTGATCGATTCTCCAAGATAGCACATTTTATTCCTCTTCCTGGTCTTCCTTCAGCGCCTCAGTTGGCAAAGCAATTTTTTATACACATTTTTCGCCTTCACGGTTTGCCCACGCATATCGTCTCGGATAGAGGCGTCCAATTCATGTCTAAATTCTGGAGGGCCCTCTGTAAACAGCTCAAGATCAAATTAAACTTCTCTTCTTCTTATCATCCCCAATCCAATGGGCAAGTAGAAAGAATTAATCAGGTCCTGGGTGACTATTTACGGCATTTCGTTTCCTCCCGCCAGGATGACTGGGCAGATCTTCTACCATGGGCCGAATTCTCATACAACTTCAGAGTCTCCGAATCTTCTGCTAAATCCCCATTTTTCGTGGTGTACGGCCGTCACCCTCTTCCTCCCCTCCCTACTCCCTTGCCCTCTGGTTTGCCCGCTGTGGATGAAGTGACTCGTGATCTTTCCACCATATGGAAAGAGACCCAAAATTCTCTTTTACAGGCTTCATCCCGGATGAAAAAATTTGCTGATAAGAAAAGAAGAACTCCCCCCATTTTTGCTCCCGGAGACAAGGTATGGCTCTCCGCTAAGTATGTCCGCTTTCGTGTCCCCAGTTACAAACTGGGACCACGCTATCTTGGTCCTTTCAAAATCTTGTGCCAGATTAACCCTGTCTCTTACAAACTCCTTCTTCCTCCTTCTCTCCGTATTCCCAATGCCTTCCATGTCTCTCTCCTTAAACCACTCATCCTTAACCGCTTCTCTCCCAAAGTTGTTTCTCCCACTCCTGTTTCCGGTTCGGCCGACGTCTTCTCTGTGAAGGAGATTCAGGCTTCCAAGATTGTCAGAGGTAAAAGATTTTTTTTGGTGGATTGGGAGAACTGTGGCCCAGAGGAGAGATCTTGGGAACCTGAGGACAACATCCTAGACAAAAGTCTTATCCTCAGGTTCTCAGGCTCCAAGAAGAGGGGGAGACCCAAGGGGGGGGGGGTACTGTTACGCCGAGCGCTCCGGGTCCCCGCTCCTCCCCGGAGCGCTCGCAGCATCCTCTCATTCGCAGCGCCCCGGTCAGACCTGCTGACCGGGTGCGCTGCAATATCACTCCCAGCCGGGATGCGATTCGCGACGCGGGAGGCGCCCGCTCGCGATGCGCGTCCCGGCTCCCGTACCTGACCCGTTCCCCGTCTGTCTTGTCCCAGCGCGCGCGGCCCCGCTCCTTAGGGCGCGCGCGCGCCGGGTCTCTGCCATTTAAAGGGCCACTGCGCCACTGATTGGCGCAGCAGGCCTAATCATCATTATCACCTGTGCACTCCCTACTTATACCTCACTTCCCCTGCACTCCCTCGCCGGATCTTGTTGCCATTGTGCCAGTGAAAGCGTTCCCTTGTGTGTTCCTAGCCTGTGTTCCAGACCTCCTGCCGTTGCCCCTGACTACGATCCTTGCTGCCTGCCCTGACCTTCTGCTACGTCCGACCTTGCTCTTGTCTACTCCCTTGTACCGCGCTTATCTTCAGCAGTCAGAGAGGTTGAGCCGTTGCTGGTGGATACGACCTGGTTGCTACCGCCGCTGCAAGACCATCCCGCTTTGCGGCGGGCTCTGATGAATACCAGTAGCAACTTAGAACCGGCCACCAACACGTTCCACGCCAATCCCTCTCTGGCACAGAGGATCCACCTCCAGCCAGCCGAATCGTGACAGCTTCCCAGTTCAAATATCCACCTTAGTTCGCGTTTCTGTAATAGAGTGATTCTATCACCCCTCCCTGTTTGGTAATGGAATGTGGTCCACCACCATGCATTTCAGATCTGATTCACTATGTCCTGCTTCCACAAAGTGGCTTGCCACCGGGAGGTCCATACGCTTTTTTCTAATTGAATAGCGATGTTGATTCAATCTAGTTTTAAAATCATTTTTTGTTTCCCCAACATAAATTAGATTACAGGGACACCATAAAATATATTTTACAAAGCTGCTCTCACAAGTTAAATAGAACTTTATGGGGTAGGTCTTTCTAGAGATAGGATGTAAAACATTCCTACCTTTCTGCATGTATTTGCAGTTGAAGCATCGTCTGCATGGATAGCAGCCTTTGGCCTCAACTGTTACCTTGTCTTACTTTGCCCTACACTAAGATGGCGAACGGGAAGCCTGTGGACACTCTGAGCATGCGCAAGCTCTTTCATCAGTAGCTGGAGAGTGTAACTATGGACGCTAAGCATAACGGAAGTGACATATATGTCACCGGAAACAGCCGCGCTATGTTTACAAGGCCGTTTACGGCGTTCCACGCTGGAGACGGCAAGATGTATTGGAAAGGAAACGTGACCGGATACCCCTGGAGATGAAAAACACAAGCACTTGCACTTTTCACTGAGGTGGAATGTATATACCACATATTAAGAATCGGATACTTGAAAGCACTGATAATGTATACACAGTTATGTACATATGCTATTTTATGATAATATTCACTTTATTCATGTACTTTGCACTTTGATTGATTTGTTTACATATGTAAATTTACTGTTGATGATGTCATACTATTTCCTGTGGGCGGTGTATAAAGCCCAGCACTTATCACACATTTGTACTTGAAAAAGCCAGCGTGAGGCTGGTGAAACGTTGCCTATTGGAATACACTATGGAATAAAACTTGCACCGTGATTTTCAAGCTTTGGCGTGCTGCATCTATTTGTTTATATATATATATATATATATATATTTATTTGCAGTAGCTATTGCCCCTTTGTTTTGGTATCATATATTCCTTTGGAGCTATACTGTATATACAGTGGTTGAGACCCTAGCAACCTTAGAACATGTATATTTGGTGATCAGAATGGGGATTTACAGTTGGGGTGCACTATTTTATTTAATCCCCTGAGGAATCGGCTGAGTTTTTCCTTCTTCAGGCTCCTCAGATCAAACATGTTTCTCTATTGTCCTCCACAGAGGGAATGACTTGTGTCAGGAAGTATCTCATACACAGGACATTTCTCAGAGAATCTTCTTCATTGTTGATAGGCTTTTAAGGCGTAAAAGGGGCGGGGCACCTGTCATGTGTCAGTAGGGGCAGGGACTTCTGTTTTCATGGCTCTTCTCGAGTCACAAGTCTGCTCTAACTAAGTAGCAAGAAGAGAGCAGATTATCCAGGGCAGACACCCGGCTATACTTACAATATTCAACCGGCTGCCAGAAGAGGGAATTCTGAGCTCTCATCTACTAAGTCTGACAGAAAAAGTTTCCCTTTAGGGTTTGTTCATACGTCATTTCATGTTCTGACTTATTTTATGCTCCATGTGCATTTTTGTCTGTAATAAAACAAAAAAACAGCCATAGAAAACAAATGCCTTAATTTTTTCAATTTTATTATTTCTTTTTATTTTTTATGGCCATTTCTATTTTTTTGTCCGATTACCAAAAAAAAAGGCACGACAAACATTTCCCACTAGTAAAAACCCTACACTCTTAGTAAATGAGGCCCATAATGTGTATATAAATTTAGGACAGTTCACATATCTTATATTTTCTGACTTGTGTTATGTTCCACACAAATTTTTGCCAGGAAAAGGATAAAAACTTTAATATGAAGAGAAATGCCTAATTTTTCTTTATGGCTGCTCTTCGTCCCATTATCAACAAAAATACATGGCAACATGCTGTTACCTTTAGAAAATAGACTTCTGAAAACTCATCTATTAGGGCCGAGAGCAGAAAGTTTACCTTTAGGATTTGTTTTCATATTGTTTAATTATATTATGTATTTTATGTTCCCCTTACATCTTTGTCAGAAATCGGACAAAAAACGGCCATTGAAAACAAATGTCAAATTTTTTCTTTATGGCCACTTTATGTGTGATAGTCAACAAAAAAGTATTCTAAACATTAAATTGTTGGTTAGTTTAGAAAACCGAGTTCTGAGCACTCAGAACACACATTTTTGTCGGTAATAGGACAAAAAAACTCCCAAAAAACTGCCCTGTAGATCTCTTTCATCTGGCTCAGAAACACACTTTATGGAAGGTGTCTTTAGTGTGCAGTGTCCATGATACTCAGTGGCATGTATTGAGAAAATGTAGTGAATGTTGTCGGCAGCACTGTGTATAGTTGTCACGCCGAGCGCTCTGGGTCCCGCTGCCTCCCCGGAGCGCTCACGGCGTGCCTCTGTCTGCAGTGCTCCGGTCGGCAATACTGACCGTGAGCGCTGCTCCCTCGTGCCCGCCCTCGGATCGCACCCCATCTCACCTCTCGCCCCCGTCTGCTTCCTCCCGGCGTGCGCGCGCCGGCTTGCTTAAATTTAAAGGGCCAGTGCACCACTAATTAGTGCCTGGCCCAATCACTTCCAATCACTCCCTAACATATAAAACCCATTTCCCCTTCCTCTCCTTGCCGGATCTTGTTGCCTTGTGCCCTGAGAAAGCGTTATAGTGTGTCCCAAGCCTGTGTATCCAGACCTTCTGCTGTTGCCCCTGACTACGAACCTCGCTGCCTGCCCTGACCTTCTGCTACGTCTGACCTCGCCTCTGTCTAGTCCTTGTGTACCGCGCCAGTCTCAGCTGCCAGAGAGGTCGAGTCGCTACTGGGGAACACGACCTGGTAGTTACTGCTGCAGCAAGTCCATCCTGCTTTGCGGCGGGCTCTGGTGAACACCAGTAACTGCTTAGAACCGATTCCCCAGTACGGCCCGCGTCATCACCTCTCTGGCACAGAGGATCCACCTCCAGTGTCTTCACCAGCCGCTAGTCCGGACCCTGACAGTAGATCCGGCCATGGATCCCTCTGAGGTACCGCTGCCAAGCCTCGCTGATCTCACCTCCGTGGTTTCCCAGCAGTCCCAGCAGATTGCTCAACAAGGACAACAGCTGTCGCAGTTGACTGCCATGATACAACAGCTTCTGCCTCCACAGCCTCAACCGCCAGCTCCAGCATCTCCTCCTCTCAAGCTGCTGCTACTTCTGCTAGAGTCCGCCTGTCTCTTCCAGATAAGTTTGACGGGGACTCTAAAAAGTGCAGAGGATTCCTGTCCCAATGCTCCCTGCACTTAGAGATGTTGTCGGACCAATTCCCCACTGAACGGTCTAAGGTGGCGTTCGTCGTCAGTTTACTTTCTGGGAAGGCCTTGGCCTGGGCCACGCCGCTTTGGGACCGCAATGATCCTGCCACTGCCTCCGTCCAGTCCTTCTTTTCTGAAGTCCGCAGTGTCTTTGAGGAACCTGCCCGTGCCTCATCCCCGGAAACTGCCTTACTGAACCTTGTCCAAGGAGACTCTACTGTGGGCGAATACGCCATACAATTCCGTACTTTGGCCTCTGAGTTGGCCTGGAACAATGAGGCTCTCTGCGCGACCTTTAAAAAAGGTTTATCCAGCCATATTAAGGATTGTCTGGCCGCACGAGAGATACCCTCCTCCCTGACTGAACTCATCCACCTGGCTAGCCGCATTGATATGCGCTACATTGAGAGACGTCAGGAGCTCCGCCAGGAGAAAGATCTCGTTCGCACCAGGCGATACCCACGCCTGGCTCCTCTCTTCCAGCATCCTTTGCAGTCACTTACTGTGCCTTCCGCTAAGGAGGCCATGCAAGTGGACCGGTCTCGCCTGACCCAACAAGAGAGGACTCGCCGGAGGAACGAGAACTTATGCCTATACTGTGCGAGCTCTGAACATTTCCTAAAGGATTGTCCTCTTCGTCCTCAGCGTCAGGGAAACGCTCGCACCTAGTGAACGTGGGAGAGGCGTCACTGGGTATAAATTCCTCCTCTCCACGCCTGACTATTCCAGTGCGGATTTCTCCAGCTGATAAAGCCTCCTTCTCTGCGGAGGCATTCTTGGACTCTGGTTAAGCAGGAAACTTCATTAAAGCCTCCTTCATCAACCGGTTTAACATCCCTGTTATCCGTCTAGTCAAGCCCTTCTTCATTTCCTCAGTTAACGGAGAACAACTGAATTCCACAGTGCGTTACCGCACGGCCCCAGTACGCATGACCGTGGGGGTTCTCCATCAAGAAATGATTGAGTTCTTTGTCCTGCCTAACTGCACCTCTGACATCCTTCTTGGCTTACCCTGGCTCCAGCGGCATTCTCCTACCCTCGACTGGACCACAGGGGACATAAAATCCTGGGGCTCTTCCTGCCACACACGCTGCCTTAAGTCGCTACCCACCAGCCAAGTTTCCATTGCTTCTCCTTTGCTCGGCCTTCCAAAGGCCTATCAAGACTTTTCTGACGTCTTTTGCAAGAAACAGGCAGAGGTCTTACCACCACATAGGCCCTATGACTGCCCTATTGACTTGCTCCCTGGGACCACGCCGCCCCGTGGCAGGATTTACCCTCTCTCCGCTCCAGAAACTGAGGCCATGATGGAGTATATTCAGGAGAATCTCAAAAAAGGTTTCATCAGGAAGTCTTCTTCTCCTGCTGGAGCAGGATTTTTCTTTTTTGCCAAGAAGGATGGGTCTCTACACCCTTGTAGTGACTACCGCGGCCTCAATAAGATCACAATAAAGAACCGCTACCCTCTGCCACTCATCTCGGAACTCTTTGACCGGCTGCGGGGAGCAAAGATTTTTACTAAGCTTGACCTCAGAGGTGCGTATAATCTCATCAGAATTCGTGAAGGAGATGAGTGGAAAACTGCTTTTAACACCCGAGATGGTCATTCCGAATACCTGGTCATGCCATTCGGTCTTTGCAACGCCCCTACAGTCTTCCAAGACTTTGTCAATGAGATCTTCCGGGACTTGTTGTATACTTGCGCGGTGGTCTATCTTGATGACATTCTAATCTTCTCCTCCAACCTAGAGGAACACCCCCTCCATGTTTGTCAAGTGCTCCAGCGCCTCCGTGTTAACCATCTCTATGCCAAAATTGAAAAATGCCTCTTTGAACATACCTGTCTTTCTTTCCTGGGATATCTGGTCTCAGGACAGGGTCTTCAAATGGACCCCGATAAGCTCTCTGCAGTCTTGGTTTGGCCACGCCCCTCCGGACTTCGCTCTATCCAGCGCTTCCTCGGATTCGCTAATTACTACCGTCAGTTTATCCCCCACTTCTCCACTATCGTGGCTCCCATTGTGGCTCTGACCAAGAAAGATGCGAATCCGAGATCCTGGCCTCCCCAAGCGGAAGAAGCTTTTACTCGCCTTAAGGCCGCCTTCGCCTCCGCACCAGTCTTGACTAGGACTGATCCTCTGAAGCAATTCTTCCTTGAGGTGGACGCCTCTTCAGTAGGAGCCGGGGCGGTTCTTCTTCAGAAAAACGCTAAAGGAAAAAAGTTCACTTGCGGTTTTTTCTCTAAAACATTTTCTCCTCCCGAAAAAAATTACGCTATTGGTGACCGAGAATTGCTGGCCATTAAAATGGCACTTGAGGAGTGGAGGCATCTCCTGGAAGGATCCCTCCACCCAATCACCATCTACACTGACCACAAAAATCTGTCATACCTACAGTCCGCCCAGCGCTTAAATCCTTGCCAGGCCAGGTGGTCATTGTTCTTCGCCCGCTTCGATTTCCAGATACATTTTCGTCCTGCAGACAAGAATGTCAGGGCGGATGCCCTATCTCGTTCCACTGATGCCACGGAGGCAGAAACCTCTCCCCAACACATAATTTCCGCTGAGTGTCTGATCTCTGCTGCTCCTGCTTCTCTGGCACCAGTTCCTCCAGGAAAGACCTTTGTTCCCCCACGTCTTCGCCTCCGGACTCTCAAATGGGGTCACTCCTCCTACTTGGCGGTTCACGCTGGAATCAAGAAATCCACTCAGTTGATTGCCAGACACTATTGGTGGCCTTCCCTTGAAAAAGATGTGACTGACTTCGTACGCTCCTGTACTGTCTGCGCACGTGATAAAACTCCTCGCCAGAGGCCCACGGGTTTTCTTCTTCCTCTGCCAGTACCCGAACAGCCTTGGTCACACATAGCGATGGACTTCGTCACTGACCTTCCTGTATCCCATGGCAACACTGTCATTTGGGTGGTCGTTGATCGATTCTCCAAAACGGCCCATTTCGTTCCACTCCCTGGCCTCCCTTCTGCGCCACAATTGGCGAAGCAATTTTTTTTGTGCACATTTTTCGTTTCCACGGACTGCCTACGCATATCGTCTCCGATAGAGGCGTTCAATTCATCTCGAAATTCTGGAGAGCACTCTGCACCCAATTAAAGATTAAATTTAATTTTTCCTCCGCCTACCACCCGCAATCTAATGGACAAGTGGAGAGAATAAACCAGATCCTTGGTGACTACCTGCAACATTTTGTCTCCTTCCGCCAAGATGATTGGGTTGTCCTGTTACCCTGGGCCGAATTCCCGTGCAATTTCAAAGACTCTGAGTCATCCGCCAAGTCTCCTTTCTTTGTGGTGTATGGCCGTCACCCGCTTCCCCCCCTCCCCATCCCCACTTCATCTGGAGTTCCTGCCCTAGATGATTTGACCCGGGACTTTTCCTCTATTTGGAAGGAGACTCAAAAGTCGCTCTCGCTGGCCTCCTCTTGTATGAAGAAACATGCGGACAAGAAGAGAAGAATTCCTCCTGTCTTTGCCCCTGGTGACAAAGTGTGGCTCTCTGCCAAATATATTCAGTTCCGTGTCCCTAGCTACAAGCTGGGTCCACGTTACCTCAGGCCATTTAGGGTCAAAAGTCAAATCAACCCTGTCTCTTACAAGCTCCATCTTCCTCCTTCTCTTCGTTTTCCTAACTCCTTTCATGTTTCCCTTCTCAAGCCTCTCATTCTTAACCGCTTTTCCCCCAAGGTCACCGTTCCTGATCCTGTCTCGGGCTCCTCTGACGTCTTCTCGGTTAAAGAAATCCTCGCTTCAAAGATTTCAGAGGTAAAAAAAAATTTCTTGTTGATTGGGAGAATTGTGGTCCCGAAGAGAGGTCTTGGGAGCCAGAGGACAATATTCTAGACAAAGAACTCATCTACAGATTCCTCGGTTCCAAGAAGAGGGGGAGACCCAAGGGGGGTACTGTCACGCCGAGCGTTCCGGGTCCCGCTGCCTCCCCGAAGCGCTCACGGCGTGCCTCTGTCTGCAGCGCTCAGGTCGGCAATGCTGACCGTGATCACTGCTCCCTGGTCCCCGGAGTGGACGCGATCACGGGCACGGCTCGTGCCCGCCCTCGGATCGCGCCCCATCTCACTCACCTCTCGCCCCCGTCTGCTTCCTCCCGGCGCGCGCGGCCCCACTCCCTAGGGCGCACGCGCGCCGGCTTGCTTAAATTTAAAGGGCCAGTGCACCATTAATTGGTGCCTGGCCCAATCACTTCCAATCACTCCCTAACATATAAAACCCACTTCCCCTTCCTCTCCTTGCCGGATCTTGTTGCCTTGTGCCCTGAGAAAGCGTTATAGTGTGTCCCAAGCCTGTGTATCCAGACCTTCTGCTGTTGCCCCTGACTACGAACCTCGCTGCCTGCCCTGACCTTCTGCTACGTCTGACCTCGCCTCTGTCTAGTCCTTGTGTACCGCGCCAGTCTCAGCTGCCAGAGAGGTCGAATCGCTACTGGGGAACACGATCTGGTAGTAACTGCCGCAGCAAGTCCATCCTGCTTTGCGGCGGGCTCTGGTGAACACCAGTAACTGCTTAGAACTGATTCCTCTGTACGGCCGCGTTATTGCCTCTCTGGCACAGAGGATCCACCTCCAGTGTCTTCACCAGACGCTAGTCCGGACCCTGACAATAGTGGTGGATGAGGCGGAGCAGGTCCAGAAAAATGTAGAGAATAATCCCATCATTAACCAGAATATGCAAGAAGTTGTCAAGTTTGTAGACAAGATGTCTAATCACGGCAACCACGCCCCAAGGGGACGGGGCCATGACGTCTCAATACTCTGGCCCCTGTATCACCCATTATCAGACACGGAGTGAAGTTCGCTCCCTGCAGCAGATTACAAGGGTGCTGCAGGAGAGATCGCGGACATTTGGATAGGGGATAAGATGTCTAGGGGCGGAGTTCCCCCTTTAAAGAAAGTAAAGAAATGTTTTAAGCTGTTCGACTGTCTACTAAGAAATCTGCTGAGTTTTCCCTTCAGGCTCCACAAATCAAACGTGTTTCTCTAACGTCCTCCAGAGAGCGAATGACTTGTGTCAGGAAGTATCTCATACACAGGACATTTCTCAGAGAATCTTCTTCGGTGCTGATAGGTTTATAAGACATAAAAGGGGCGGGGCACCTGTCATGTGTCAGTAGGGGCAGGGACTTCTGTTTCCATGGAAGGTATATATGCTCTACTACAATGTAGTCACAAGTCTGAACTCACTAAGTAACAAGAACAGAACAGATTATCCAGGGCAGACACCCGGCTATACTTACAATATTCATTTGGCTTTCAGAAGAGGCACTTATCTACTAAGGCTGACAGCAGAAAGTCATATCATTTTCTAACTTTTTTATGTTCCTTGTAAATTTTCGTGTGTCATCAGACAAAGAAAAGAAAGGCACGCCGAATATAAAATGTGTATATAAATTTAGAAGAGCTGACAGCAGAAAGTCATATCATTTTCTGACTTTTTTGTTCCATGAAAATTTTCGTGTGTCAGCAGACAAAGAAAAGAAAAGAAATTCACGACGAATATAAAATGTGTATATAAATTTAGAAGAGCTGACAGCAGAAAGTTTCCCTTTAGGGTATTTTAATATATCGTATATTTTGTATATTTTCTGACATATTTTATGTTCCACACACATTACTGTTGGTAATTGGACAAAAAAAAAAAAAAAAACAGCCATCAAAAAACACAAATGTCTTATTTTTTTTCTTTATGGCTGACAAAAATGCATGCGGAACATGATACAGTATCTGTTTGTTAGTTTATAATAAGGACCTCTGAGCACTCACCTACTATGGCTGATAGTTTCCCTCTAGGGTACGTTTACATATTATTTAATTTTCTAACATATTTTATGTTAAGCTCTTTTAATTAACCCCTTAAGGAGCGGGGTTTTTTCCATTTTTGCATTTTCGTTTTTTGCTCCTTGCCTTTAAAAAATCATAACTCTTTCAATTTTGCACCTAAAAATCCATATGATGGCTTATTTTTTGTGACACCAATTCTACTTTGTAATGACATCAATCATTTTGCCCAAAAATCTACGGTGAAACGGAAAAAAAAATCATTGTGTGACAAAATTTTTAAAAAAACGCCATTTTGTAAATTTTGGGGGCTTCCGTTTCTACGTAGTACATTTTTCGATAAAAATGACACCTTATCTTTATTCTGTAGGTCCATACGATTAAAATGATCCCCTACTTATATAGGTTTGATTTTGTCGGACTTCTGGAAAAAATCATAACTACATGCAGGAAAATTAATATGTTTAAAATTGTCATCTTCTGACCCCTATAACTTTTTTATTTTTCCGTGTATGGGGCGGTATGAGGGCTCATTTTTTGCGCCGTGATCTGAAGTTTTTAACGGTACCATTTTTGCATTGATAGGACTTATTGATCGCTTTTTATTCATTTTTAAATGATATAAAAAGTGACCAAAAATGCACAATTTTGGACTTTGGAATTTTTTTGCGCGCACGCCATTGACCGAGTGGTTTAATTAATGATATATTTTTATAATTCGGACATTTCCGCACGCGGTGATACCATATATGTTTAATTTTATTTTTATTTACACAGTTTTTTTTTATTGGAAAAGCGGGGTGATTCAAACTTTTAATAGGGGAGGGGTTAAATGATCTTTATTCACTTTTTTTTTAAACTTTTTTTGCAGTGTTATAGGTCCCATAGGGACCTATAACACTGCACACACTGATCTTCATCATTGATCACTGGTTTCTCATAAGAAACCAGTGATCAACGATTCTGCCGCATGAATGCTCATGCCTGGATCTCAGGCACTGAGCAGTCATTCGGCGATCGGACAGTGAGGAGGCAGGAAGGGGCCCTCCCGCTGTCCTGTCAGCTTTTCTGGATGCCGCGATTAGCCGCTGCTATCCCGAACAGCCCGACTGAGCTAGCCGGCAACTTTCACTTTTAGCCGCGCGGCTCAGCTCTGAGCGCGCGGCTAAAGGGTTAATAGCAAGCGGCACCGCGATCGGCGCTGCGCGCTATTAGAGGCGGGTCCCGGCTTCACTATGACGCTGGGCCTGCCGTGATATGACGCGGGGTTACTGTGTAACCCCGCGTTATATCAGGAGAGCAGGACCAAGGACGTACTGGTACATCCTTGGTCCTTAAGGGGTTAAAAATAAGTGCTACAGTACTATATGTTCTTGTAAAGCCGAAGTCACATATATGTCAGTTTACTTGTGTGTTCTTTACTGCTTTAAATTTAGTAAAGAAATGTTTTAAGCATTTAGTCTGTCTACCGAGGAATCTGCTGAGTTTTTCCTTCTTCAGGTTCCTCAGATCAAACGTGTTTCTCTATTGTCCTCCACAGAGCGAATGACTTGTGTCAGGAAGTATCTCATGCACAGGACATTTCTCAGAGAATCTTCTTCAGTGCTGATAGGCTTTACGACATAAAAGGGGCGGGGCACCTGTCATGTGTCAGTAGGGGCAGGGACTTCTGTTTTCATGGAAGGTATATATGCTCTACTACAGTGTAGTCACAAGTCAGGACTCACTAACAAGAAAGAACAGAAGAGATTATCCAGGGCAGACACCCGGCTATACTTACAATATTCATTTGGCTTTCAGAAGAGGCACTTATCTACTAAGGCTGACAGCAGAAAGTCATATCATTTTCTGACTTTTTAATGTTCCATGTAAATTTTCGTGTGTCATCCGATGAAGAAAAAAAAAAAAAAAAAGAAATTCACGCCGAACATAAAATTTGTATATAAATTTAGAAGAGCTGACAGCAGAAAGTTTCCCTTTAGGGTATTTTAACGTATCGTATATTTTGTATATTTTCTGACTTATGTTCCACACACATTACTGTTGGTAATTGGACAAAAAAAAAAAAAAACAGTCATCAAAAAACACAAATGTCTTATTTCTTTCTCTAGGTTGACGAAAATGCATGCGGAACATGATCCTGTATCTGTTTGTTAGTTTATAATAAGGACCTCTGAGCTCTCACCTACTATGGCTGATAGAAAGTTTCCCTCTAGGGTACGTTTACATATTATTTAATTTTCTAACATATTTTATGTTCAGCTCTTTTAATTAAAAATAAATGCTACAGTACTATATGTCCTTGTAAAGCCGAAGTCACATATATGTCAGTTTACTTGTATGTTCTTTACTGCTTTAAATTTAGTAAAGAAATGTTTTAAGCCTTTAGTCTGTCTACCGAGGAATCGGCTGAGTTTTTCCTTCTTCAGGCTCCTCAGATCAAACGTGTTTCTCTATTGTCCTCCACAGAGCGAATGACTTGTGTCAGGAAGTATCTCATACACAGGACATTTCTCAGAGAATCTTCTTCAGTGCTGATAGGCTTTACGACATAAAAGGGGCGGGGCACCTGTCATGTGTCAGTAGGGGCAGGGACTTCTGTTTTCATGGCTCTTCTTGAGTCACAAGTCTGTTCTCACTAAGTAGCAAGAAGAGAGCAGATTATCCAGGGCAGACACCCGGCTATACTTACAATATCCAACCGGCTGCCAGAAGAGGGAATTCTGAGCTCTCATCTACTAAGGCTGACAACATAAAGTTTTCCTTTAGAGTTTTTTTTTTTTTTTTTTTTACAAGTTATTTCATTTTCTGACTTAGCTTATGTTCCATGTGCATTTTCGGTGGTCATCTGGCAAAAAAAAGTAAAAAAAAACAAACATTTTTATTTAATTTTTTATGGCATTTTTATTTTTTCTGATTATTAATGAAAAAGCATTCCAACAGAGCTGACAGCAGAAAGTTTCCATTTGGGGTTTGTTCACATATGTTATATTTTATGACTTATTTTATGTTCCACACACATTTCTGTCTGTAATTGGACAAAATAAAAAAATTTCTACTTACATCTTCATAAAAGCAAGTTAGATTTGGTTTGACGACTTCTATCGTTAGTACACCCATGCTGGCTATCACTTATAATACTATTATCCCCTATGTATTCCTGTATGTAGTCACTTCATTGGGGTACATGAAAAAAAAATGTCCAAAATAGCGTATTTTTGGTCACTTTTTATACCATTAAAAAATTTATAAAAAGCGATCAGAAAGTCTGATCAAAACAAAAAAAGTCAAGTTATTTATTAACTGCAGGACGTTGGAGAATCAGGTTTGAGCTAAGGATCTTATAAAAGGGGACAATTCTGTAGATGTGTCAGTAGACAGACTATAGGCTTGCAAACCTGCCCTCGTTGTCTTAAGGTTTAAAGTAGTGAATCGGGTATGGATAAAACTCCTATATACCAGGTTTAGGGGAGACAACTGGTCTCAAGACAGGAGTGAAGCAGCACAACAGAAACTAAAATATCCACCTAATATCTGAAGAAGAGGGCAAAGAAGCAGGGGCCTCCAGCTGCTCCAAATATATAAAACTTCACTTTTATTTCATTTTGTAAAAACAAAGGATATCCATGGTAAATAAAATATGATGTACAGGTTATCGACACGTTTTGAGCCGTATCTGCAAAAGTGGCGTTTTTTACGGCGTTTTTGCAAAAAAAAAATCTCAGTGGTATTCCAGCCTTAAAAGGGCTAGAGCTATAGTTCAATAAGAGATTCATGTCTGAGAAGAAAAGGATCTGCTAGCAAAGCACAATTGGCCATAGTGCACTTCATGGTGTGCTGAGATAGTTGATGCCGTCACTGCTTAGACCTGTGGCTCTTTTGTGTTCCGACATTGTGATAAAAATCTAGATTATTAAAGGAACACGGGTTGGCAAGAGTTAAAAGCGAAACCCTGTTTGACAAGCGGCTCGGCCATAGTGGAAAAAGGGAAAGTTTTTCATAGGGTGACAGCCCCTTTTAAGGCATGGCATTGATGAAACTCCTTTGCATTTTCGTATCTGTGATGTCGGTGGCCAGCCTGACCAGCGGCTGCAAGTTACCTCAGACAAATGTCTTTAAGCAGCTGTACAGCGCTCTCAGTGATATGAGTTCCGCTGTCCAATGTTCAACACATAATGCGAGCGAGGATGAACAACGCCAAAATGAAGAGCTACAAAGTTTATTCCGTAGCATCTCAGAGATGAAATATGAGGACGCCAGTGTTGTTATTCATGAAGTTCTGAGACAGACAGAGGCATTTTTGGACAACCAACTCTCCACCCAAAAACACAGGACGGAATCGATTCCGAGCTTACACTCATGTCCATCGCGTGATCCCGACCTTAGAAAGAAAACATACTAAGCTTTTAGATGCTGAACAGCCACTGGGTCCGAACATGATGGCAGCCTAACATGAAACAACCAGTAATACAGTCAATAAAACAAAATAAAAACAGTAACACAGTCAAATGTGTACACAATCTACTGTAAACATGCTGGAATGTAACCGCGAAGGAGAGTGTTTGGATAGGCAACCAAAAGTCCCAGTCACCAGCTTACTTGCTTGACCCTTTTAGCAGTTTAATAGGTTTGTTTAAAAAATGATGGAGCGCACAAATGAGTTGTGTTGCTAGACAGTCAATTTCACAAGGACTGTGTCTGAGTGAACGCTATATGTGTGCACATCGCATTTGTCAAATTTTTGTACCCCTCCCAGCTTCTGGTAATTAAACCACTACAAACATTCATCCACAATATTCAATTTTGATACAATTCTTTATTGAAGGAGCACTGAAATGTGACAGGGTAAAATAAGCGGTGTCTGTTTGACACCTGTACCGCTTTACTAATCATTTCTGTTCTCTGAGAAATTTTCTTGTTTCTACTCTAGACAGCAGTTGACCGGTTAGTCGTAAGATTCCATTCACCTTTACGTAACTGGCTTTACAGGTGCAAGCTGAATACTTGTCTCTTTTCACCAGTTCCCATAGTGTAGAAAAGTACAGCACAATTTTTTTTTGAAGGAGCTGCTTTCGCTCGGTTTGTAGACAAGGAGTTAGAAAGTCTCTCTGCCATTGGAAAACATCCCTCACGTTTCCATCTTCACCGAGATTGTACCACAATAGACATTCTTGGTTGTCCAAAAACACCTCTGTCTGTCTCAGAACTTCATGAATAACCACACCGGCGTCCTCATATTTCATCTCTGAGACGCTACGGAATAAACTTTGTAGATCTTCATTTTGGCGTTGTTCATCCTCGCTCGCATTACGTGTTGAACATTGGACAGCGGAACTCATATCACTGAAAGCGCTGTACAGCTGCTTAAAGACATTTGTCTGAGGTAACTTGCAGCCGCTGGTCAGGCTGGCCACCGTCATCACAGATACGAAAATGCAAAGGAGTTTCATCAATGCCATGCCTTAAAAGGGGCTGTCACCCTATGAGATACTTTCCCTTTTTCCACTATGGCCGAGCCACTCGTCAAACAGGGTTTCGCTTTTTACTCTTGCCAACCCGTGTTCCTTTAATGTTCTAAATTTTTAGCACAAGGTTGGAACACAAAAGAGCCTCAAAAAGAGCCACAAAGAGCATCTCAGCATCTCAGCACACAAGTGCACTATGGCTAGTTGTGCTTTGCTAGCAGATCCTTTTATTTTCTTCTCAGACATGAATCTCTTATTGAACTATAGCTCTAGCCCTTTTAAGGCTGGAACTCCACCGAGGTTTTTTTTTTTCCAATAACGCCGTAAAAAATGCCAATTTTGCAGATTTGGCTCGAAATGCGTCGGTAACCTGTACATCCTATTTTTATTTACTATGGCTATCCTTTGTTTTTAAACAATGAAATCAAAGTGAAGTTTTATATATTTTTCCTATCTATCTAACTTTGGAGCAGCTGGAGGCCCCTGCTTTTTTGCCCTCTTCTTCAGACATTAGGTGGATCTTTTAGTTTCTGTTGTGCTGCTTCACTCCGGTCTTGAGACCAGTTGTCTCTCCTAAACCTGGTATATAGGAGTTTTATCCATACCCGATTCACTACTTTAAACCTTAAGACATCGAGGTCAGGTTTGCAAGCCTATAGTCTGTCTACTGACACATCTACAGAATTGTCCCCTTTTATAAGATCCTTAGCTCAAACCTGCTTCCCCAACGTTATTTTACCATGTCACATTTCAGTGCTCCTTCAATAAAGAATGGTATCAAAATTGAATATTGTGGCTGAATGTTTGTAGTGTTTTAATTACCAGAAGCTGGGAGGGGGTGCACAAATTAGACAAATGCGATGTGCACACATATAGCGTTCATTCAGACACAGTCCTTGTGAAATCGACTGTCTAGTAACACAACTCTTGTGCGCTCCATCATTTTTGAGACAAACCTATTAAACTGCTAAAAGGGTCAAGCAAGTAAGTTGTTGACTGGGACTTTTGGTTGCCTATCCAAACACTGTCCTTCGCGGTTACATTCCAGCATGTTTACGGTAGATTGTTTACACATTTGACTGTGTTACTGTTTTTTATTTTGTTTTATTGACTGTATTACTGGTTGTTTCATGTTTGGCTGCCATTGTGTTCGGACCCAGTGGCTGTTCAGCATCTAAAAGCTGAGTATGTTTTCTTTCTAAGGTTGGGTTCACGCGATGGACATGAGTGTAAGCTCAGAATCGATTCCGTCCTATGTTTCTGGGTGGGGAGTTGATTGCTGGTTACCGAGCAGAATGCAGGCGAATATTCATACAGTCCAAAATTCAGCGTGGAAGCAACAACCAACTCGCTGGACAGAAACGTAGGTCGGAATAAATTCCGGGCTTACACTTGCCCTAACAATATGAATATGAACTGTTCTTAAAGATGTGAAAGAGGATGAAAAAAGAACAACTATGAATTTGTATTTCCTTCCTGGCTCTAAATTCTATTTTTCTCTTTAGAATCAAAACAGTGTTACTTTGCAATTTATTGGCCACGACTAAGAGCCAGATTCGGCTCGAAACACGTCAGTAACCTGTACATCATATTTTTATTTTCCATGGATATCCTTTGTTTTGAAACAATGAAATAAAAGTGAAGTTTTATATATTCACTGATTCTCCAACGTCCTGCAGTTAATAAATAACTTGCCATTTTTTGTTTTGATCTGACTTTTTGATCACTTTTTATACATTTTTTAATGGCATAAAAAGTGACCAAAAATACGCTATTTTGGGCTTTGGAAATTTTTTTGTGTACGCCATTGACCGTGCGGTTTAATTAACTATATTTTTATAGTTCGGACATTTACGCACGCGGCAATACGACATATGTTTATATTTATTTTATTTGCATCGTTTTTTTTTTTTATTCTTACTTTTATTAGGGAAGGGGTTAAATCACATTTATTAACTCTTTTATTCACTCTTTCTTTTTGCAATGTTAGAACTCCCATAGGGGGCTATAACATTGCATACACTGATTTCCTACACTGATCACTGCCATGCAGTAACATGGAATTGATCAGTATTATCTCCGCACGTTTCGTGTGTTGGGGCAGGCAGCGTGGCACTTTATAATGGGTGAGTGAATCCAGTTTTATACTTCACATTATCTTCATATAGTCAGGCACCTTAATTCTGAGACTCTTTTGGTCTAATAATTCTCAGTTCACCTTACTTACATGACTACCTATGGTTAATGATACATAGGCTCACCTGGTATTCTCCCCATTTATATATAAAATGTACATTATTGGAATGTTATAGCACATGGTATTTATACCGCCACTCTGCTTACCATTGTTGATTTTAAATGTTTCTATTTTTCCTTTATGTGTAAAGTATTTAATAAAGATATATATATATATTTGCAGTAGCTATTGCCCCTTTGTTTTGGTATCATATAGTCCCTTGGAGCTATACTGTATATACAGTGGTTGAGACCCTAGCACCCTTAGTACATGTATATTTGGTGATCAGAATGGGGATCTACATTTGGGGTGCACTATTTTATTTAATCCCCTGAGGAATCGGCTGAGTTTTTCCTTCTTCAGGCTCCTCAGATCAAACGTGTTTCTCTATTGTCCTCCACAGAGCGAATGACTTGTGTCAGGAAGTATCTCATACACAGGACATTTCT
The DNA here is from genome assembly GCF_029499605.1 of Hyla sarda. Lineage (NCBI taxonomy): Eukaryota > Metazoa > Chordata > Amphibia > Anura > Hylidae > Hyla > Hyla sarda. The sequence goes on from NC_079189.1 coordinate 18,265,161, forward strand.
CAGAGAATCTTCTTCAGTGCTGATAGGCTTTACGACATAAAAGGGGCGGGGCACCTGTCATGTGTCAGTAGGGGCAGGGACTTCTGTTTTCATGGCTCTTCTTGAGTCACAAGTCTGTTCTCACTAAGTAGCAAGAACAGAACAGATTATCCAGGGCAGACACCCGGCTATACTTACAATATTCATTCGGCTTTCAGAAGAGGCACTTATCTACTAAGGCTGACAGCAGAAAGTCATATCATTTTCTAACCTTTTTGTTCCATGAAAATTTTCGTGTGTCAGCAGACAAAGAAAAGAAAAGAAATTCACGCCGAATATAAAATTTGTATATAAATTTAGAAGAGCTGACAGCAGAAAGTTTCCCTTTAGGGTATTTTAATGTATCGTATATTTTGTATATTTTCTGACTTATGTCCCAAACACATTTCTGTTGGTAATTGAAAAAAAAAAAACAGCCATCAAAAAACACAAATGTCTTATTTTTTTTCTTTATGGCTGACGAAAATGCATGCGGAACATGATCCTGTATCTGTTTGTTAGTTTATAATAAGGACCTCTGAGCTCTCACCTACTATGGCTGATAGAAAGGTTCCCTCTAGGGTACGTTTACATATTATTACATTTTCTAACATATTTTATGTTCAGCTCTTTTAATTAAAAATAAATGCTACAGTACTATATGTCCTTGTAAAGCCGAAGTCACATATATGTCAGTTTACTTGTGTGTTCTTTACTGCTTTAAATTTAGTAAAGAAATGTTTTAAGCCTTTAGTCTGTCTACCGAGGAATCGGCTGAGTTTTTCCTTCTTCAGGCTCCTCAGATCAAACGTGTTTCTCTATTGTCCTCCAGAGAGCGAATGACTTGTGTCAGGAAGTATCTCATACACAGGACATTTCTCAGAGAATCTTCTTCAGTGCTGATAGGCTTTACGACATAAAAGGGGCGGGGCACCTGTCATGTGTCAGTAGGGGCAGGGACTTCTGTTTTCATGGCTCTTCTCGAGTCACAAGTCTGTTCTCACTAAGTAGCAAGAAGAGAGCAGATTATCCAGGGCAGACACCCGGCTATACTTACAATATCCAACCGGCTGCCAGAAGAGGGAATTCTGAGCTCTCATCTACTAAGGCTGACAACATAAAGTTTTCCTTTAGAGGTTTTTTTTTTTTTTTTTTTACAAGTTATTTCATTTTCTGACTTAGCTTATGTTCCATGTGCATTTTCGGTGGTCATCTGGCAAAAAAAAGTAAATATGTCTAATTTTTTATTAAATTTTTTATGCCATTTTTATTTTTTCTGATTATTAATGAAAAAGCATTCCAACAGAGCTGACAGCAGAAAGTTTCCATTTGGGGTTTGTTCACATATGTTATATTTTATGACTTATTTTATGTTCCACACACATTTCTGTCTGTAATTGGACAAAATGAAACATTTCTACTTACATCTTCATAAAAGCAAGTTAGATTTGGTTTGACAACTTCTATTGTTAGTAAACCCATGCTGGCTATCACTTATAATACAATTATCCCCTATGTATTCCTGTATGTAGTCACTTCATTGGGTACATGAAAAAAAAATGTCCAAAATAGCGTATTTTTGGTAACTTTTTATACCATTAAAAAATTTATAAAAAGCGATCAGAAAGTCTGATCAAAACAAAAAATGGCAAGTTATTTATTAACTGCAGGACGTTGGAGAATCAGGTTTGAGCTAAGGATCTTATAAAAGGGGACAATTCTGTAGATGTGTCAGTAGACAGACTATAGGCTTGCAAACCTGCCCTCGTTGTCTTAAGGTTTAAAGTAGTGAATCGGGTATGGATAAAACTCCTATATACCAGGTTTAGGGGACAACTGGTCTCAAGACAGGAGTGAAGCAGCACAACAGAAACTAAAAGATCCACCTAATATCTGAAGAAGAGGGCAAAGAAGCAGGGGCCTCCAGCTGCTCCAAATATATAAAACTTCACTTTTATTTCATTTTGTAAAAACAAAGGATATCCATGGTAAATAAAATATGATGTACAGGTTATCGACACGTTTCGAGCCGTCTCTGCAAAAGTGGCGTTTTTTACGGCATTTTTGCAAAAAAAAAATCTCAGTGGTATTCCAGCCTTAAAAGGGCTAGAGCTATAGCTGAATAAGAGATTCATGTCTGAGAAGAAAAGGATCTGCTAGCAAAGCACAGCTGGCCATAGTGCACTTAACTGTGTGCTGAGATAGTTGATGCCGTCACTGCTTAGACCTGTGGCTCTTTTGTGTTCCGACCTTGTGATAAAAATCTAGATCATTAAAGGAACACGGGTTGGCAAGAGTAAAAAGCGAAACCCTGTTTGACAAGCGGCTCGGCCATAGTGGAAAAAGGGAAAGTATTTCATAGGGTGACAGCCCCTTTTAAGGCATGGCATTGACGAAACTCCTTTGCATTTTCGTATCTGTGATGACGGTGGCCAGCCTGACCAGCAGCTGCAAGTTACCTCAGACAAATGTCTTTAACCAGCTGTACAGCGCTCTCAGTGATATGAGTTCCGCTGTCCAATGTTCAACAAATAATGCGAGCGAGGATGAACAACGCCAAAATGAAGAGCTACAAAGTTTTTTCCGTAGCATCTCAGAGATGAAATATGAGGACGCCGGTGTGGTTATTCATGAAGTTCTGAGACAGACAGAGGCGTTTTTGGACAACCAACTCTCCACCCAAAAACACAGGACGGAATCGATTCCGAGCTTACACTCATGTCCATCGTGTGAACCTGACAGAAAGAAAACATACTCAGCTTTTAGATGCTGAACAGCCACTGGGTCCGAACATGATGGCAGCCAAACATGAAACAACCAGTAATACAGTCAATAAAACAAAATAAAAACTAGTAACACAGTCAAATATGTACGCAATCTACTGTAAACATGCTGGAATGTAACCGCGAAGGAGAGTGTTTGGATAGGCAACCAAAAGTCCCAGTCACCAGCTTACTTGCTTGACCCTTTTAGCAGTTTAATAGGTTTATCTAAAAAATGATGGAGCGCACAAATGAGTTGTGTTGCTAGACAGTCGATTTCACAAGGACTGTGTCTGAGTGAACGCTATATGTGTGCACATCGCATTTGTCTAATTTTTGTACCCCTCCCAGCTTCTGGTAATTAAACCACTACAAACATTCATCCACAATATTCAATTTTGATACAATTCTTTATTGAAGGAGCACTGAAATGTGACATGGTAAAATAAGCGGTGTCTGTTTGACACCTGTACCGCTTTACTAATCATTTCTGTTCTCTGAGAAATTTTCTTGTTTCTACTCTAGACAGCAGTTGACCGGTTAGTCGTAAGATTCCATTCACCTTTACGTAACTGGCTTTACAGGTGCAAGCTGAATACTTGTCTCTTTTCACCAGTTCCCATAGTGTAGAAAAGTACAGCACAATTTTTTTTTGAAGGAGCTGCTTTCGCTCGGTTTGTAGACAAGGAGTTAGAAAGTCTCTCTGCCATTGGAAAACATCCCTCACGTTTCCATCTTCACCGAGATTGTACCACAATAGACATTCTTGGTTGTCCAAAAACACCTCTGTCTGTCTCAGAACTTCATGAATAACCACACCGGCGTCCTCATATTTCATCTCTGAGACGCTACGGAATAAACTTTGTAGATCTTCATTTTGGCGTTGTTCATCCTCGCTCGCATTACGTGTTGAACATTGGACAGCGGAACTCATATCACTGAAAGCGCTGTACAGCTGCTTAAAGACATTTGTCTGAGGTAACTTGCAGCCGCTGGTCAGGCTGGCCACCGTCATCACAGATACGAAAATGCAAAGGAGTTTCATCAATGCCATGCCTTAAAAGGGGCTGTCACCCTATGAGATACTTTCCCTTTTTCCACTATGGCCGAGCCACTCGTCAAACAGGGTTTCGCTTTTTACTCTTGCCAACCCGTGTTCCTTTAATGTTCTAAATTTTTAGCACAAGGTTGGAACACAAAAGAGCCTCAAAAAGAGCCACAAAGAGCATCTCAGCATCTCAGCACACAAGTGCACTATGGCTAGTTGTGCTTTGCTAGCAGATCCTTTTATTTTCTTCTCAGACATGAATCTCTTATTGAACTATAGCTCTAGCCCTTTTAAGGCTGGAACTCCACCGAGGTTTTTTTTTTTCCAATAACGCCGTAAAAAATGCCAATTTTGCAGATTTGGCTCGAAATGCGTCGGTAACCTGTACATCCTATTTTTATTTACTATGGCTATCCTTTGTTTTTAAACAATGAAATCAAAGTGAAGTTTTATATATTTTTCCTATCTATCTAACTTTGGAGCAGCTGGAGGCCCCTGCTTTTTTGCCCTCTTCTTCAGACATTAGGTGGATCTTTTAGTTTCTGTTGTGCTGCTTCACTCCGGTCTTGAGACCAGTTGTCTCTCCTAAACCTGGTATATAGGAGTTTTATCCATACCCGATTCACTACTTTAAACCTTAAGACATCGAGGTCAGGTTTGCAAGCCTATAGTCTGTCTACTGACACATCTACAGAATTGTCCCCTTTTATAAGATCCTTAGCTCAAACCTGCTTCCCCAACGTTATTTTACCATGTCACATTTCAGTGCTCCTTCAATAAAGAATGGTATCAAAATTGAATATTGTGGCTGAATGTTTGTAGTGTTTTAATTACCAGAAGCTGGGAGGGGGTGCACAAATTAGACAAATGCGATGTGCACACATATAGCGTTCATTCAGACACAGTCCTTGTGAAATCGACTGTCTAGTAACACAACTCTTGTGCGCTCCATCATTTTTGAGACAAACCTATTAAACTGCTAAAAGGGTCAAGCAAGTAAGTTGTTGACTGGGACTTTTGGTTGCCTATCCAAACACTGTCCTTCGCGGTTACATTCCAGCATGTTTACGGTAGATTGTTTACACATTTGACTGTGTTACTGTTTTTTATTTTGTTTTATTGACTGTATTACTGGTTGTTTCATGTTTGGCTGCCATTGTGTTCGGACCCAGTGGCTGTTCAGCATCTAAAAGCTGAGTATGTTTTCTTTCTAAGGTTGGGTTCACGCGATGGACATGAGTGTAAGCTCAGAATCGATTCCGTCCTATGTTTCTGGGTGGGGAGTTGATTGCTGGTTACCGAGCAGAATGCAGGCGAATATTCATACAGTCCAAAATTCAGCGTGGAAGCAACAACCAACTCGCTGGACAGAAACGTAGGTCGGAATAAATTCCGGGCTTACACTTGCCCTAACAATATGAATATGAACTGTTCTTAAAGATGTGAAAGAGGATGAAAAAAGAACAATTATGAATTTGGATTGCCTTCCTGGCTCTAAATTCTATTTTTCTCTTTAGAATCAAAACAGTGTTACTTTGTAATTTTTTGGCCACGACTAAGAGCCAGATTCTGCTCGAAACACGTCAGTAACCTGTACATCATATTTTTATTTTCCATGGATATCCTTTGTTTTTAAACAATGAAATAAAAGTGAAGTTTTATATATTCACTGATTCTCCAACGTCCTGCACTTAATAAATAACTTGCCATTTTTTGTTTTGATCGGACTTTTTGATCACTTTTTATACATTTTTTAAAGGCATAAAAAGTGACCAAAAATACGCTATTTTAGACTTTGGATTTTTTTTGTATACGCCATAGACCGTGCGTTTTAATTAACTATATTTTTATAGTTCGGACATTTACGCACGCGGCAATACCACATGTTTATATTTATTTTTATTTGCATGTTTTTTTTTTTTTTATTCTTACTTTTCTTAGGGAAGGGGTTAAATCACATTTATTAACTCTTTTATTCACTCTTTCTTTTTGCAATGTTAGAACTCCCATTAGGGGCTATAACATTGCATACACTGATTTCCTACACTGATCACTGCCATGCATTAACATGACATTAATCAGTATTATCTCCGCACGTTTCGTGCATTGGGGCAGGCATCGTTGCACTTTATAATGGGTGAGTGAATCCAGTTTTATACTTCACATTATCTCCATATAGTCAGGCACCTTAATTCTGAGACTCTTTTGGTCTAATAATTCTCAGTGCACCTTACATACATGACTACCGATGGTTAATGATACATAGGCTCACCTGGTATTCTCCCCATTTATATATAAAACGTACATTATTGGAATGTTATAGCACATGGTATTCATACAGCCACTCTGCTTACCATTCTTGATTTTACATTTTTCTATTTTTCCTTTATGTGTAAAGTATTTAATAAAGATATATATATATATTTGCAGTAGCTATTGCCCCTTTGTTTTGGTATCATATAGTCCTTTGGAGCTATACTGTATATACAGTAGTTGAGACCCTAGCACCCTTAGTACATGTATATTTGGTGATCAGAATGGGGATTTACATTTGGGGTGCACTATTTTATTTAATCCCTTGAGGAATCTGCAGATTTTTTCCTTCTTCAGGCTCCTCAGATCAAACGTGTTTCTCTATTGTCCTCCACAGAGCGAATGACTTGTGTCAGGAAGTATCTCATACACAGGACATTTCTCAGAGAATCTTCTTCAGTGCTGATAGGCTTGAAGGCATAAAAGGGGCGGGGCACCTGTCATGTGTCAGTAGGGGCAGGGACTTCTGTTTTCATGGCTCTTCTTGAGTCACAAGTCTGTTCTCACTAAGTAGGAAGAAGAGAGCAGATTATCCAGGGCAGACACCCGGCTATACTTACAATATCCAACCGGCTGCCAGAAGAGGGAATTCTGAGCTCTCATCTACTAAGGCTGACAACATAAAGTTTCCCTTTAGGGTTTGTTCATACGTCATTTCATGTTCTGACTTATTTTATGCTCCATGTGCATTTTTGTCTGTAATCAAACAAAAAAAAAAACAGCCATAAAAAAAACAAAAGCCTTAATTTTTTCAAATTTTTTTTTTATAGCCATTTCTATTTTTTGTCCGATTATCAAAAAAATAAAGGCACGACAAACATTTCCCACTAGTAAAAACCCTACAATCTTAGTAAATGAGGCCCATAATGTGGTCGCCGAAAATCAGTCCCGGATCGAACACGCTCCGGGGACTGATTACAAACGGGGTGCCGCGTGCATGATCCCGGGGGTCCCCAGCGGCGGGACTCCGGTGATCAGGCATCTTATCCCCTTTCCTTTGGATAGGGGATAAGATGTTTAAGCACCGGAGAACCCCTTTAAATTGTTGGTTACTTTAGAAAACCGAGTTCTGATCACTCAGATCACACATTTTTGTCGGTAATAGGATAAAAAAAACAGCCATAAAAACCTGTAGATCTTTTCCATCTGGCCAAGAAACAGACTTTATGGAAGGTGTCTGTAGTGAGCAGTGTCCATGATACTCAGGGGAATGTATGGAGAAAATGTAGTGAATGTTGTCGGCAGCCCTGTGTATAGTGGTGGATGAGGCGGAGCAGGTCCAGAAAAATGTAGAGAATAATCCCATCATTAACCAGAAGATGCAAGAAGTTGTCAAGTTTGTTTGTAATTTACTGATGTAAACTTAAAGGGGTTCTCCACCCCCTATCCAAAAGATAAGATGTCTGATCGTGGGGGTCAGATTAGATGTCTGATCACGGCCAACACGCCCCAAGGGGGCGGGGCCATGACATCACAATACTCTGGCCCCTATATCACCCATCATCAGACACGGAGCGAAGTTCTCTGCAGCAGATCACAAGGGTGCTGCAGGAGAGATTCCTTTAAAGAAAGCAAAGAAATGTTTTGAACCGTTCGACTGTCTACTAAGAAATGTGCCTGGTTTTCCCTTCAGGCTCCTCAGATCAAACGTGTTTCTCTATTGTCCTCCACAGAGCGAATGACTTGTGTCAGGAAGTATCTCATATACAGGACATTTCTCAGAGAATCTTCTTCAGTGCTGATAGGCTTGAAGACATAAAAGGGGCGGGGCACCTGTCATGTGTCAGTAGGGGCAGGGACTTCTGTTTTCATGGAAGGTATATATGCTCTACTACAGTGTAGTCACAAGTCTGGACTCACAAAGTAACAAGAACCGAACAGAAGAGATTATCCAGGGCAGACACCCGGCTATACTTACAATATTCAACCGGCTTTCAGAAGAGGCACTTATCTACTAAGGCTGACAGCAGAAAGTCATATCATTTTCTAACTTTTTTGTTCCATGAAAATTTTCGTGTGTCAGCAGACAAAGAAATGAAAAGAAATTCACGCCGAACGTAAAATTTGTATATAAATTTAGAAGAGCTGACAGCAGAAAGTTTCCCTTTAGGGTATTTTAATATATCGTATATTTTGTATATTTCCTGACATATTTTATGTCCCAAACACATTTCTGTTGGTAATTGAAAAAAAAAAAAAAAAAAAAAACAGCCATCAAAAAACACAAATGTCTTATTTTTTTTCTTTATGGCTGACGTAAATGCATGCGGAACATGATCCTGTATCTGTTTGTTAGTTTATAATAAGGACGTCTGAGCTCTCACCTACTATGGCTGATAGAAAGGTTCCCTCTAGGGTACGTTTACATATTATTACATTTTCTAACATATTTTATGTTCAGCTCTTTTAATTAAAAATAAATCCTACAGTACTTTATGTCCTTGTAAAGCCGAAGTCACATATATGTCAGTTTACTTGTGTGTTCTTTACTGCTTTAAATTTAGTAAAGAAATGTTTTAAGCCTTTAGTCTGTCTACCGAGGAATCGGCTGAGTTTTTCCTTCTTCAGGCTCCTCAGATCAAACGTGTTTCTCTATTGTCCTCCACAGAGCGAATGACTTGTGTCAGGAAGTATCTCATATACAGGACATTTCTCAGAGAATCTTCTTCGGTGCTGATAGGCTTTACGACATAAAAGGGGCGGGGCACCTGTCATGTGTCAGTAGGGGCAGGGACTTCTGTTTTCATGGCTCTTCTTGAGTCACAAGTCTGTTCTCACTAAGTAGGAAGAAGAGAGCAGATTATCCAGGGCAGACACCCGGCTATACTTACAATATCCAACCGGCTGCCAGAAGAGGGAATTCTGAGCTCTCATCTACTAAGGCTGACAACATAAAGTTTCCCTTTAGGGTTTGTTCATACGTCATTTCATGTTCTGACTTATTTTATGCTCCATGTGCATTTTTGTCTGTAATCAAACAAAAAAAAAAACAGCCATAAAAAAACAAAAGCCTTAAGTTTTTCAAATTTTTTTTTTATAGCCATTTCTATTTTTTGTCCGATTATCAAAAAAATAAAGGCACGACAAACATTTCCCACTAGTAAAAACCCTACAATCTTAGTAAATGAGGCCCATAATGTGGTCGCCGAAAATCAGTCCCGGATCGAACACGCTCCGGGGACTGATTACAAACGGGGTGCCGCGTGCATGATCCCGGGGGTCCCCAGCGGCGGGACTCCGGTGATCAGGCATCTTATCCCCTTTCCTTTGGATAGGGGATAAGATGTTTAAGCACCGGAGAACCCCTTTAAATTGTTGGTTACTTTAGAAAACCGAGTTCTGATCACTCAGATCACACATTTTTGTCGGTAATAGGATAAAAAAAACAGCCATAAAAACCTGTAGATCTTTTCCATCTGGCCAAGAAACAGACTTTATGGAAGGTGTCTGTAGTGAGCAGTGTCCATGATACTCAGGGGAATGTATGGAGAAAATGCAGTGAATGTTGTCGGCAGCCCTGTGTATGGTGGTGGATGAGGCGGAGCAGGTCCAGAAAAATGTAGAGAATAATCCCATCATTAACCAGAAGATGCAAGAAGTTGTCAAGTTTGTTTGTAATTTACTGATGTAAACTTAAAGGGGTTCTCCACCCCCTATCCAAAAGATAAGATGTCTGATCGTGGGGGTCAGATTAGATGTCTGATCACGGCCAACACGCCCCAAGGGGGCGGGGCCATGACATCACAATACTCTGGCCCCTATATCACCCATCATCAGACACGGAGCGAAGTTCTCTGCAGCAGATCACAAGGGTGCTGCAGGAGAGATTCCTTTAAAGAAAGCAAAGAAATGTTTTGAACCGTTCGACTGTCTACTAAGAAATGTGCCTGGTTTTCCCTTCAGGCTCCTCAGATCAAACGTGTTTCTCTATTGTCCTCCACAGAGCGAATGACTTGTGTCAGGAAGTATCTCATACACAGGACATTTCTCAGAGAATCTTCTTCAGTGCTGATAGGCTTGAAGACATAAAAGGGGCGGGGCACCTGTCATGTGTCAGTAGGGGCAGGGACTTCTGTTTTCATGGAAGGTATATATGCTCTACTACAGTGTAGTCACAAGTCTGGACTCACAAAGTAACAAGAACCGAACAGAAGAGATTATCCAGGGCAGACACCCGGCTATACTTACAATATTCAACCGGCTTTCAGAAGAGGCACTTATCTACTAAGGCTGACAGCAGAAAGTCATATCATTTTCTAACTTTTTTGTTCCATGAAAATTTTCGTGTGTCAGCAGACAAAGAAATGAAAAGAAATTCACGCCGAACGTAAAATTTGTATATAAATTTAGAAGAGCTGACAGCAGAAAGTTTCCCTTTAGGGTATTTTAATATATCGTATATTTTGTATATTTCCTGACATATTTTATGTCCCAAACACATTTCTGTTGGTAATTGAAAAAAAAAAAAAAAAAAAAAACAGCCATCAAAAAACACAAATGTCTTATTTTTTTTCTTTATGGCTGACGTAAATGCATGCGGAACATGATCCTGTATCTGTTTGTTAGTTTATAATAAGGACCTCTGAGCTCTCACCTACTATGGCTGATAGAAAGGTTCCCTCTAGGGTACGTTTACATATTATTACATTTTCTAACATATTTTATGTTCAGCTCTTTTAATTAAAAATAAATCCTACAGTACTTTATGTCCTTGTAAAGCCGAAGTCACATATATGTCAGTTTACTTGTGTGTTCTTTACTGCTTTAAATTTAGTAAAGAAATGTTTTAAGCCTTTAGTCTGTCTACCGAGGAATCGGCTGAGTTTTTCCTTCTTCAGGCTCCTCAGATCAAACGTGTTTCTCTATTGTCCTCCACAGAGCGAATGACTTGTGTCAGGAAGTATCTCATACACAGGACATTTCGCAGAGAATCTTCTTCAGTGCTGATAGGCTTGAAGGCATAAAAGGGGCGGGGCACCTGTCATGTGTCAGTAGGGGCAGGGACTTCTGTTTTCATGGAAGGTATGAATGCTCTACTACAGTGTAGTCACAAGTCTGAACTCACAAAGTAGTAAGAACAGAACAGATGATCCAGGGCAGACACCCGGCTATTCTTACAATATTCAACCGGCTGCTATTTAGAGTTTTATTTTTACTTATCATATCATTTTTTGTGGGTATTTTTGTTCGTAATCAGACAAAAAAAAAAGAAAAAAAATACAAAAATAAATTCCTTATTCATTAACTTAATAATTTATTTATTTATTTTTTCATGCCATTTATATATTTTTTTTCTGATTCCATTTTTTCAGCCATTAAAAAAACAAGTGTCAATTTTTTTTCTTTACAAAAAGTTATAATAATAATTAAAAAATAAATAAACTAAAAAATAAAAACTTTAGAAACTTGGGAATCGTAATGGTATTGACATACATAACAAAGGAAATGTGCCATTTTAGCTATAAAGTGGACTGTTTGAAACAAATCCTCCCAAAATTGGCACATTCACTTTTTTGAGGTTTGTTCGTTTCAACCCACAAATATTTTTAAGCCTTGACCTAGAATTAAAATGCTGAGTGATGTCCCGCATGAAACAAGCCTCATATGGGTCTGTAGATGGACAATTGAAGGAGCTATGGATTTTAATATGCGAGGAGGAAAAAAAAAAAACACAAAAATTTAAATTGGCCTCAAGGACAGTCATTAAAGGGTAACTCCCACCATCCTATTTTTAGCCCGTTATAACCCCCCCCCCCCCCACTACGGCACTAGCCCGTTACCTCCTCCTCCCAGGATAGGGGAGAAGGTGCCTGATCGCGGGAGTCCCGCCGCTGGGGACCCCCGGGATCTTGCACTCGGCATCCCGTTTGTAATCAGTCCCCGGAGCGTGTTCGCTCCGGGTCTGATTACCGGCGACCACAGGGCAGGCCGCGTGTGACGTCACGCCTCCGCCTCCGTGTGACGTCACGCACCGCCCCTCAATGCAAGTCTATGGGAGGGGTCGTGATGAACAGATTTGTAAATCACTTCTATTAAGAAAAATCTTAATCCTTCCAGTCTTTTTTATGGGCTGTATACTAAAGAGAAATCCATAAAGAAATGCATTTCCTGTGATGTCCTGACCACAGTGCTCTTTGCTGACCTCTGCTGTCCATTTTAGGAACTGGAGAAAATCCCCGTAGCAATCATATGCTTCTCTGGACAGTTCCTAAATGGGACAGCAGAGGTCAGCAGAGAGCACTGTGGTCAGGACATCACAGGAAATGCATTTCTTTTTGGATTTCTCTTTAGTATACAGCCCCTAAAAAGTACAGGAAGGATTAAGATTTTTTTTAATAGAAGTGATTTACAAATCTGTTTAACTTTCTGGCACCACTTGATTTGAAAAAAAAAAAAAAAGTTTTCCACGGTAGTACCCCTTTAAGTCGCAAGACTTCAGATGGCTCCTGAAAGAAAAACAAAAAAAGGAAAAGAAACAAATCAACACATACATTCCAAAACCAATATAATTAGTATTCCTCAACACATGCAACTCAATTTATTTAACCCCTTAAGGACCAAGCCCATTTTCACCTTAAGGACCACAGCATTTTTTGCACATCTGTCCACTGTCATTTTCAGCATTAATAACTCTGGGATGCTTTCACTTATGAATTTGATTCCGAGACTGTTTTTTCGTGACATATTCTACTTTAACATACTAGTAAATTTTTGCCGATACTTGCATCATTTCTTTGTGAAAAAGTCCAGAATTTTATGAAAAATTCAAAGATTTAGCTTATTTTTACTTTGAAGCTCTCTGCTTGTAAGAATAATAGACATAACAAATAAATTATATATTGATTCACAAATATAATATTTTTACTTTATGTTTGCATCATAAAGTTGACGTGTTTTTACTTTTGGAAGACATCAGAGGGCTTCAAAATTCAACAGTAATTTTTTCCCCAATTTTTTAATATCAGAATTTTTTCAGTTTCAAGTGGATTTGAAGGGTCTTCATATTAGAAATACCCCATAAATAACCCATTATAAAAACTACACCCTCAAAGTATTCAAAACGACATTCAGAAAGTGTGTTAACCCTTTAGGAATAGCAGCAAAGTGAAGGAGAAAATTCAAAATCTTCATTTTGTACTCTCGCATGTTCTTGTAGACCCTTTTACAAGGGGTAAATGGAGAATAAAATCCCTTCAAATTTGTAACCAAATTTCTGTTGAGTAAGGAAATACCTCATATGTGTATGTAAGGTGTTCTGCAGGTGCAGTACAGGGCTCAGAAGGGAAGGAGCGACAATGGGATTCTGGAGATTGAGTTTTTCTGAAATTATTTTTGGGGGGCATGTCACATTTAGGAAGCCCCTATGGAGCCAGAACAGCAAAAAAAAAAAAAAAAAATACATACATGGCATACTATTTTGGAAACAACACCCCTCAAGGAACGTAACAAGGGGTACAGTGAGCCTTAAATGGGTACTCTGGCCCTAAGACATCTTATCCCCTATCCAAAGGGGATAAGATGTCTGACCGCGGGGGTCCCGCCGCTGAGGACCCCCACAATCTTGCATTCAGCATCCACCTCTTTGAGTTGCACGCTGCACTGCCAGCTCACAAACTGCCGGGTGCCGACCATGGGAGCAGAGTATCATGACATCACGACTCCGCCCCTGTGTAACGTCACACCCCGCCCCTGCTATGCAAGCCTATGGGAGGGGGCATGACAGGATACCAAAATACCCACGCGTTCCATCACTGGTGGTGACTTCCTGAGGGCCCCTTGGTATCCTGTCCTAAATATTTGCATGTTCAGCTGCTCCTCCGTTTGTGGTTTGCTATATTACCTTTTCTTTGCCTCATGCCTTAGACGCACTGTTCACTATGTATTATCACATCCATGTATTTATTTCTGTGCCTCAACTTGATGCATTGTTTATACCACAGTGCCTTTGTTGATCTATATTAGGATGCATTGTGCTATTTAGGACCAGCAGCTTCTATTATATTTTATCACTAGCTGAGTACCCGGTGTTGCCCGATTTTTCCTTCCTAATCCTTGTTGGGGAGGAAAATAACCAAAGGAGGAAGCTTTTGACTTCATATCCCGACCTCTTATCCGGACCTCCTATCCCATCCTCCTATCACGTCCTCCTATCCCGTCCTCCTATCCCGTCCTCCTATCCCGACCTCCTATCCCGTCCTCCTATCCCATCCTCCTATCACGTCCTCCTATCCCGTCCTCCTATCCCGTCCTCCTATCTCGACCTCCTATCTCGACCTCCTATCTCGACCTCCTTTCCCATCCTCCTTTCCCGTCCTCCTTTCCCATCCTCCTATCCCGTCCTCCTATCACGACCTCCTATCCAGTCCTCCTATCACGACCTCCTATCCAGTCCTCCTATCTCGACCTCCTTTCCCATCCTCCTTTCCCATCCTCCTTTCCCGTCCTCCTTTCCCATCCTCCTATCCCGTCTTCCTATCACGACCTCCTATCCCGTCCTCCTATCCCGACCTCCTATCCCGTCCTCCTATCCCGTCCTCCTATCCCGTCCTCCTATCACGTCCTACTATCCCGTCCTCCTATCTCGACCTCCTATCTCGACCTCCTATCTCGACCTCCTATCTCGACCTCCTTTCCCATCCTCCTTTCCCGTCCTCCTTTCCCATCCTCCTATCCCGTCCTCCCATCACGACCTCCTATCCCGTCCTCCTATCTCGACCTCCTATCCAGTCCTCCTATCCCATTCTATCTCGACCTCCTATTTTTTTTGTACTATGTGTTTGCCATAATAAAGGTATAATAAATGAATATTGCTCTTATGGGTGTGCACTTTGTACAGTAATAGCTTTTCTGAGCTGTTTCCTCTGTGTGAGATACAATCAGAGATAATTCACACAAAAGAAAAGCTATTTCAGTGTCTCAGGACATTAAGACTCGAAAGATGTCAGATACTTATTCAGTAGGGCAGGAACTCCTCTTTGACAGAAGGTATGTGAGGTCTACTACAGTGGAGTCACATTTCTGCTCTTACTACTGAATAGATATATTCAGAGCAGATATACGGCGATACTTACAGTATAATATTCAACTGGCTGCCACAAGAGGGACTCCAAAACATTTTCTTCATAATAAGGAAGTATTAAATCATATAAATAAATTCTACCAATGAGGCGAAGATAGTTTGTGTAAAATATAACTTTTACTCAGATTTTGTTAAAACATGATATATACATAATGCAAGTGCAAAATGGGCCACATATGTGGTATATAATATATGACAAACAAAAAGGGATGGTAGGTCCAGCAATGACCTAGAAAGGAGAGGGATAGGGAAACAGGTGAATTCCTAACTTCTAAATAACCCTACCTAAGAGTAACCTAACCCTTACGACCCATAAGTGTGGAAAGTGAAGGGATGAATTAAGTAGGCTACCACAGTGGTAGGCCGTATTCACGTGGCAACCTTATGTACAACAATTCTCATGCTCCAACGCGTTTCTCCCACGTGATGACAAAGGATTGATCAGGGGTGGAGGAGAAATGGAAGCACATAAACAATATAAGACAACCTTGAACAAGATAAAGAACAAATATAGATAGTGGGCCAAAACAATTAAAAGAACACTATAATACATTTCAGCACGTGGATGGAAATGAGTGGTCACTGTAACACTGATCACTAGAACTGTCAAATTGTCATGTCTTAAGAAATAGAGGATAATTTAAAAAGGTCACCCAAGGAAAGTCATAGACAGGGTCCGTATCAGGTATGACAATTATAGCCGTAATAATGTTAGTAATTGTTAGTAACACAGTTTAGTCATTGAACAACAATTGTTTGGCATATTAACTGTTACGCCGAGCGCTCCGGGTCCCCGATCCTCCCCGGAGCGCTCGCAGAGTCTGCCTGTTCGCAGCGCCCCGGTCAGACCAGCTGACCGAGAGCGCTGTGATAATGTCCCTAGCCAGGATGCGATCCATGATGCGGGACGCGCCCGCTCGCGGTTCGCATCCCAGCCCGCTTACTAGACTCGTTCCCCGTCTGTTCTGTCCCAGCACGCGTGGCCCCGCTTCCTAGGGTGCGCGCGCGCCGGCTCTCTGCGATTTAAAGGGCCGGTGCGCCGCTGATTGGCGTCTGGTTCTAATTAGTGTGTTCACCTGTGCACTTCCCTATATAACCTCACTTCCCCTTTCCTTCCTTGCCGGATCTTGTTGCCATTGTGCCAGTGAAAGCGTTCTTTGTATGTCCCAAGCCAGTGTTCCAGACCTCTTGCCGTTGCCCCTGACTACGATACTTGCTGCCTGCCCTGACCTTCTGCTACGTCCGACCTTGCTCTTGCCTAAACCCTTGTACTGCGCCTATCTCAGCAGTCAGAGAGGTTGAGCCGTTGCGGGTGGATACGACCTGGTTGCTACCACCGCTGAAAGACCATCCCGCTTTGCGGCAGGCTCTGGTGAATACCAGTAGCAACTTAGAACCAGTCCGCCGGCACGGTCCACGCCAATCCCTCTCTGACACAGAGGATCCACCTCCAGCCTGCCGAATCCTGACATTAACACTACAGTTAAATGGGTACTGTCAGGCCCAAGGCCTGATTATGGAATCATCCATTTGTATTATAATTGTGTTTGAGTATAATGTATAATCTAAGGCATGTGTGAAGGTTTATTCAGACTGTGTATTTGTTTTTGTGTATTCCAGTTTTATTGGGGGGTCTGTCTACCTGTGTTATACCTCCTTTGAAGTCAGGCACTCAGGCACTCTGGCCATCATAAAACAAACTAAGATAAGAGAGCAGGAAAGGAGGATGGCAGTTCCCAGGAAATCCTAGTACTAAAAGAAATTGCATACATATTCTTGTGTGTAAATTACAAAGACAGAGCTCAGTGCTGGTTTAAAAGACATACAAAAAGAGTGCAAGACAGTTCTGCCCTCCCCAGCTCCTGTTTTACCTCCTCTGTCTCATCTCGGAAATATGGAGGCATATCACAAGCACTCCAAGCCTGCACTGGAGCTAATGTGCCAAAAAAAAGGAGATCCCTACTGCGGGAAAGAACAAGGAACAACTTATTGCTGAGCTTACATTTAAAGATGAATGTTGAAATTTGCATAAAGCATGTATTTAGCTACTGCTAAACATCCAAAAATTGAAGGCCCAAGGCCTGAGGGCAGGGAGGCACGTAGTTCCTGAAAGACACAGAATGAGTATGGAGCAGGCATTCGCAGTACCCAAGAGGGTTTCATAACCCCTTATATGTAAAGATCAATGTTGACATTTGCATTAAGCATATATTTAGCTACTGCTAAACATCCAAAAATTAAAGGCCCAAGGCCAGAAGCATCAGTGAGGCAAGTAGTTCCTGAAAGACACAGGATGAGACAGGAGCAGGCAATCGCAGTACCAAAGAGGGTTTCATAACCCTAATTGATAACCCAAGAGGGTTTCATAACCAACCATAATTGGGAAATGTTGGTGTAGCAGCATGGTCAATCTACTCTGAGGCATCTGGCATTGGTGGCTGGAAATCCTGGCTGATCCATCCCTGATTCATCTTGACAAATGTCAGTATCTCCACATTTTTAGTGGACAGACGAGTTCGCCTTGGGGTGACTATGGCCCCGGCCGCACTAAACACCCGCTCTGATGGCACACTACTGGCCGGGCAGGACAGCTTTTCCACAAAGTCATCTACTTAAGTGATAATAAATCTTTTAGTCAGATGTTTCTTTGGTTACTGTAGCACTACTATTAGTATCTCATAAATTTTTGAACGTTTTCCCAATACATCAAGTATCTACAAAGACTCGATATTTCCAGTGCTGTATCTTCTTCTTTTTTCAAGAATTCTGCACTTCCCCACTGTCTTGCTGGATATCAGCTTCTACATCAAATCCTGACCGGTGACCTCCCATTCTCACCTCATCACTGTGCAGAGTTTATCCCAATTTCTGTGTTTTAGTTTGTCTTTTTAAGACTTGACCACAGTTCTGAAAGGTATTGAGATCTAAGGTGTTTCCTGGCCATGGACCCAATATGTCAATGTTATGTTCACTAGTGAGCTGCTGACAATACATTGGATTTTTAGATTTCACTATCATCCTGAAGCTATTGATTTATATAGTGATGGTGAGTTCTTGTACTGAAGACAGAACTGCACTCAATAAATCTACTTCAGCTGTTGGATCGCAAACTTCTTAAAAATAAGAAGGGTCAGGACTGTAAATATTGAGTCTTTGTATAAACTTGATGTATCGGCAAAAGTTTAAAAACATATGAAATACTAATAGTAGTGCTACAGTAACCAATGAAACATCTGCCTAAAAGATCTATTATTACTGAAGCAGCAACTTTGTGAAAACCAAAATCTGTGTCAGTCTCAAAACTTTTGGCCACTACTGTATATTACCCAATGTTCTTCAGGTAAGGTTTTTCAGTTTACAGAGGATTCAGACTCCCGAACCAGGACTTGATCCTCTGTCGGCAGCGTACACCACAGATACACGACCTCTGTACTATACACGTTGCTGACGTCACCTGTGAGGTTCTAACTATTTCTCTAATGTAGCAGCGCTCGCTCACTTATGATGAAACCGCAGACTCCGGCACTACTGATAGTAATGACCAGGGCTCTTCCCCTTACCTGTCCTCACAGACTGGGATTTCTCCAGCAATGTTCTGTCTACAAGATCCGTCCTGAACCAAGTCAGTCCCTATCTGCAGGACGTGTAAGAAACATGTCTGACCTGAAGAATGAACAATAAGGAGGCATCAATAGAGCCGTCAGACTGGAGGTTTGAAAAAATATTTTTATTAATGCAAAGTTTAAAGAAAGTGGGTGATACAGATATATACACATAAGACAATAGATCATATACCTGACAGGACGATTCATCTTATAAGAATAGTAAGGGAGAAGAAAAGAAACTGCAGGATCCACATTGTTATGACAGGAGGACTCATGAGTCTTCACATGAGGGACACGCTGAAGAATGTTTGGATTATTCAAAAAAAATCTGCAACTTCTTGTTTATTGACCTAAGATGTAAAGACGTCCTTAGGGCGGTAATACATGAGGCAGCAGCACTAGAACCTCTGCCGGTAGCACGATAGATAGAAGTGTTACCTCTGTACTATACATGATGGTGACGTCACTTCACCCGTTCAGGAATTAGTGCGGTACCGCTCATGTTGCTTTGCATTCAGGTTTTCAGTCTCTAATAGTAATATTTTAATCATTACAAAAGGATTCTGCCATTATTTTGAATACCATGTGAATCATTCTTCTTTACTGCCACAGATATCTATAAAAACACTGATAGTGATGCTTAGTTGTGTTTTTACAGTGAATGGTGCAAACTCTACTTTTGAGATCATCTCAATCATGTTTGGTTGTTCGCTTTTGGTTGCCTTTCCAAACTCTTTCCTTTTTGGTTACATTCCAGAATGTTTACGGTAGATTGCACACACATTTGACTGTGTTACTGTTGGTTTTTTCTCCGCATTACTGCTTGTTTCATGTTTGGCTGCCATCGTGTTCAGACCCAGTGACTGTTCGTCACTTAAAAGCTCAGTAATTTTTCTTTCTAAGGAAGCGTTCACACGATGGACATGAGTGTAAGCTCGGAATCGATTCCGCCCTATGTTTTGGGTGGGGAGTTGATTGCTGGTTACCGAGCAGAATTCAGGCAAATTTTCGTACAGTCCAATATTCAGCGTGGAAGCAACAACCAACTCGCTGGACAGAAACATAGGTCGGAATGAATTCAGAGCTTACACTTGGAAAGTCCGTCACGTGAACTCGTCCTAACAATATGAAAATGAACTGTACTTAAAGAGGCGAAAGAGAATAGAACAATTTTAAATTCAGATTGTCTTCCTTAGGATTCTAAATTCAATTCTAAAAATGATTCTAAATTCTATATTCCTCTCCCCTAGAATTACATTTTTTTTTTACTTTTCTAATTTTTAAAAATGTTCCAGTGCTGTACGTTCTTGTAAAGCCGAAATCACTGAAAGGATAGTGGCGAGACTCCTGCAAATGAGTGCCGGGCGCTAATATTACATGCAGATATTAGGTGGATCTTTTACTTTCTGTTTTGCTGCTTCACTCCTGTCTTGAGACCAGTTGTCTCTCCTGAACCTGGTATATAGGAGTTTTATCCATACCCGATTCACTACTTTAAACCTTAAGACAACGAGGGCAGGTTTGCAAGCCTATAGTCTGTCTACTGACACATCTACAGAATTGTCCCCTTTTATAAGATCCTTAGCTTCAGTGGCGTTGCGACCCGGGTGCGGGGGGTGCGGCCCGCACCGGGTGACACCAACCTAATGGGGTGACACCAAGACGCTCCGCAGCACCCCCCCCACCCTCCCCTGCTACACAGACACCCCCCTCACCCTCCCCTGCTACACAGACACCCCCCTCATCTGTGCCCGACCGGCCTCCCATCCGTCAGCACCCCCCCCCCGCGCTGTGTGTGCGGTGCGCCCGTCCGTCAGCACCCCAACCCCCCCCCCCCCCCGCGCTGTGTGTGCGGTGCGCCCGTCCGTCAGCAAACCCCCTCTTTCACCTTCACTGTGCGCCCGACCGTCATCACACCCCCCCTCACCTTCACCAGCACTGTGCCCGTCCTCCGCTCCCACCGCATGGCCGCGCAGGAGGACGTAAGTTACGTCACTCGCACGGCGCCCGGTGAGAAGGAGCGCTGCGCTGGATGGGTGAGTTTGTATGTCTGTCTCTCTGTCTCTATCTATGCTTGTGTGTGACTGTGTGTATGTGACTGTGTGTGTTTGTGTGACTCTCTGAGTGTGTGTGTGACTCTGTGTGTGTGTGTTTGTGTGACTCTCTGAGTGTGTGTGTGACTGTGTGTGACTGTGTGTGTGTGACTCTCTGAGTGTGTGTGTGACTCTGTGTGTGTGTGACTGTGTGACTCTGTGTGTGTGTCTGTCTGACTGTGTGTGTGTGTGTTTGTCTCTCTGTGTTGTATGTGTTTTTTTTTTTTTTGTGTGTGTGTGTGTGTGTGGGGGGGGGGGGGGGGTGGGTGTATAACCAGCGATCTATTGTGGGGAAACTTTGACCCATTGTGGGGAACCTGCAAGGGAACTGTTACGCCGAGCGCTCCGGGTCCCCGCTCCTCCCCGGAGCGCTCGCTACACTCCTCTCACTGCAGCGCTCCGGGCCCGGGGCGCTGCGATACCGCCTCTGGCCGGGATGCGATTCGCGATGCGGGTAGCGCCCGCTCGCGATGCGCATCCCGGCTCCCGTACCTGACTCGCTCTCCGTCAGTTCTGTCCCGGCGCGCGCGGCCCCGCTCCCTAGGGCGCGCGCGCGCCGGGTCTCTGCGATTTAAAGGGCCACTGCGCCGCTGATTGGCGCAGTGGTTCCAATTAGTGTTTACACCTGTGCACTTCCCTATATCACCTCACTTCCCCTTCACTCCCTCGCCGGATCTTGTTGCCTTAGTGCCAGTGAAAGCGTTTCCTTGTGTGTTCCTAGCCTGTGTTCCAGACCTCCTGCCGTTGCCCCTGACTACGATCCTTGCTGCCTGCCCCGACCTTCTGCTACGTCCGACCTTGCTTCTGTCTACTCCCTTGTACCGCGCCTATCTTCAGCAGCCAGAGAGGTTGAGCCGTTGCTAGGGGATACGACCTGGTCACTACCGCCGCAGCAAGACCATCCCGCTTTGCGGCGGGCTCTGGTGAAAACCAGTAGTGACTTAGAACCGATCCTCTAGCACGGTCCACGCCAATCCCTCTCTGGCACAGAGGATCCACTACCTGCCAGCCGGCATCGTGACAGTAGATCCGGCCATGGATCCCGCTGAAGTTCCTCTGCCAGTTGTCGCTGACCTCACCACGGTGGTCGCCCAGCAGTCACAACAGATTGCGCAACAAGGCCAACAGCTGTCTCAACTGACTGTTATGCTACAACAGTTACTACCACTGCTCCAGCAACCATCTCCTCCGCCAGCTCCTGTACCTCCTCCGCAGCGAGTGGCCGCTTCTGGACTACGACTATCCTTGCCGGATAAATTTGATGGGGACTCCAAGCTTTGCCGTGGCTTCCTTTCCCAATGTTCATTACACTTGGAGATGATGTCGGACCAGTTCCCCACTGAAAGGTCTAAGGTGGCTTTCGTAGTCAGCCTGCTGTCTGGAAAAGCCCTGGCTTGGGCCACACCGCTCTGGGACCGCAATGACCCCGTCACTGCCTCTGTACACTCCTTCTTCTCGGAAATTCGAAGTGTCTTTGAGGAACCTGCCCGAGCCTCTTCTGCTGAGACTGCCCTGTTGAACCTGGTCCAGGGTAATTCTTCCGTTGGCGAGTATGCCGTACAATTCCGTACTCTTGCTTCTGAGTTATCCTGGAACAATGAGGCCCTCTGCGCGACCTTTAAAAAAGGCCTATCCAGCAACATTAAAGATGTTCTGGCCGCACGAGAAATGCCTGCTAATCTTCATGAACTTATTCACCTAGCCACTCGCATTGACATGCGTTTTTCCGAAAGGCGTCAGGAGCTCCGCCAAGATATGGACTCTGTTCGCACGAGGCGTTTCTTCTCCTCGGCTCCTCTCTCCTCTGGTTCCCTGCAATCTGTTCCTGTGCCTCCCGCCGTGGAGGCTATGCAGGTCGACCGGTCTCGCCTGACATCTCAAGAGAGGACACGACGCCGCATGGAGAACCTCTGCCTGTACTGTGCTAGTACCGAACACTTCCTGAGGGATTGTCCTATCCGCCCTCCCCGCCTGGAAAGACGTACCCTGACTCCGCACAAAGGTGAGACAATCCTTGATGTCCACTCTGCTTCTCCACGTCTCACTGTGCCTGTGCGGATGTCTGCCTCTGCCGTCTCCTTCTCTTCTGTGGCCTTCTTAGACTCTGGATCTGCAGGAAATTTTATTTTGGCCTCTCTCGTCAACAGGTTCAACATCCCAGTGACCAGTCTCACCAGACCCCTTTACATCAATTGTATAAACAATGAAAGATTGGACTGTTCCATACGTTTCCGCACGGAGCCCCTTCTAATGAGCATCGGATCTCATCACGAGAGGATTGAACTTTTGGTCCTCCCCAATTGCACCTCGGAAATTCTCCTTGGACTTCCCTGGCTTCAACTTCATTCCCCAACCCTGGATTGGTCCACGGGGGAGATCAAGAGTTGGGGGCCCTCTTGTTCCAAGGACTGTCTAAAACCGGTTCCCAGTAACCCTTGCCGTAACTCTGTGCTTCCTCCAGTAACCGGTCTCCCTAAGGCCTATATGGACTTCGCGGATGTTTTCTGCAAAAAACAAGCGGAGACTCTACCTCCTCACAGGCCTTATGACTGTCCTATCGACCTCCTCCCGGGCACTACTCCACCCCGGGGCAGAATTTATCCTCTCTCTGCCCCAGAGACTCTTGCCATGTCTGAATACGTCCAGGAGAATCTAAAAAAGGGCTTTATCCGTAAATCCTCCTCTCCTGCCGGAGCCGGATTTTTCTTTGTGTCCAAAAAAGATGGCTCTCTACGTCCTTGCATTGACTACCGCGGACTTAATAAAATCACGGTTAAGAACCGCTACCCCTTACCCCTCATCTCTGAACTCTTTGATCGCCTCCAAGGTGCCCACATCTTTACTAAATTGGACTTAAGAGGCGCCTATAACCTCATCCGCATCAGAGAGGGGGATGAGTGGAAAACAGCATTTAACACCAGAGATGGACACTTTGAGTATCTGGTCATGCCCTTTGGCCTGTGCAACGCCCCTGCTGTCTTCCAAGACTTTGTTAATGAAATTTTTCGTGATCTGTTATACTCCTGTGTTGTTGTATATCTTGATGATATCCTAATTTTTTCGGCCAATCTAGAAGAACACCGCCAGCATGTCCGTATGGTTCTTCAGAGACTTCGTGACAATCAACTCTATGCTAAAATTGAGAAATGTCTGTTTGAATGCCAATCTCTTCCTTTTCTAGGATACTTGGTCTCTGGCCAGGGACTACAAATGGATCCAGATAAACTCTCTGCCGTCTTAGATTGGCCACGCCCCTCCGGACTCCGTGCCATCCAACGTTTTTTGGGGTTCGCCAATTATTACAGGCAATTTATTCCACATTTTTCTACCATTGTGGCTCCTATTGTGGCTTTAACCAAAAAAAATGCCGATCCCAAGTCTTGGCCTCCTCAAGCGGAAGACGCCTTTAAACGACTCAAGTCCGCCTTCTCTTCGGCTCCCGTGCTCTCCAGACCTGACCCATCTAAACCCTTCCTATTGGAGGTTGATGCCTCCTCAGTGGGAGCTGGAGCTGTCCTTCTACAAAAAAACTCTTCCGGGCATGCTGTTACTTGTGGGTTTTTTTCTAGGACCTTCTCTCCGGCGGAGAGGAACTACTCCATCGGGGATCGAGAGCTTCTAGCCATTAAATTAGCACTTGAGGAATGGAGGCATCTGCTGGAGGGATCAAGATTTCCAGTTATTATTTACACCGATCACAAGAACCTCTCATACCTCGAGTCTGCCCAACGGCTGAATCCTCGTCAGGCCAGGTGGTCTCTGTTCTTTGCCCGATTTAATTTTGAAATTCACTTTCGGCCTGCTGATAAGAACATTAGGGCCGATGCTCTCTCTCGTTCCTCAGATGCTTCTGAAATTGAACTCTCTCCTCAACACATCATTCCTCCTGACTGCCTGATTTCCACTTCTCCAGCCTCCATCAGGCAAACTCCACCAGGAAAGACCTTTGTTTCTCCACGCCAACGCCTCGGAATCCTCAAATGGGGTCACTCCTCCCATCTCGCAGGTCATGCGGGCATCAAGAAATCTGTGCAACTCATCTCTCGCTTCTATTGGTGGCCGACTCTAGAGACTGATGTGGTGGACTTTGTGCGAGCCTGCACTATCTGTGCCCGGGATAAGACTCCTCGCCAGAAGCCCGCTGGTTTTCTTCTTCCTCTGCCTGTTCCCGAACAGCCTTGGTCTCTGATTGGTATGGATTTTATTACTGACTTACCCCCATCCCATGGCAACACTGTTATTTGGGTGGTCGTTGATCGATTCTCCAAAATGGCACATTTCATCCCTCTTCCTGGTCTTCCTTCAGCGCCTCAGTTGGCTAAACAATTTTTTGTACACATTTTTCGTCTTCACGGGTTGCCTACGCAGATCGTCTCGGATAGAGGCGTCCAATTTGTGTCTAAATTCTGGAGGGCTCTCTGTAAACAACTCAAGATTAAATTAAATTTTTCTTCTGCATACCATCCTCAATCCAATGGACAAGTAGAAAGAATTAACCAGATCTTGGGTGACTATTTACGACATTTTGTTTCCTCCCGCCAGGATGACTGGGCAGATCTTCTACCTTGGGCCGAATTCTCGTATAATTTCAGAATCTCTGAATCTTCCTCCAAATCCCCGTTTTTCGTGGTGTACGGCCGTCACCCTCTTCCCCCCCTCCCTACCCCCTTGCCCTCTGGTCTGCCCGCTGTGGATGAAATTTCTCGTGATCTCTCCATCATATGGAGAGAGACCCAAAATTCTCTCTTGCAGGCTTCTTCACGCATGAAGAGATTCGCGGATAAGAAAAGAAGAGCTCCTCCCATTTTTTCCCCTGGAGACAAGGTATGGCTCTCCGCTAAATATGTCCGCTTCCGTGTCCCTAGCTATAAGTTGGGACCACGCTATCTTGGTCCTTTCAAGATTTTGCGCCAGATTAATCCTGTCTCTTACAAACTTCTTCTTCCTCCTTCTCTTCGTATTCCTAATGCCTTTCATGTTTCTCTTCTTAAACCACTTATCATTAACCGTTTCTCTCCCAAATCTGTTCCCCCCACTCCTGTCTCCGGCTCCTCGGACATCTTCTCCGTCAAGGAAATTTTGGCATCTAAAAAGGTCAGAGGGAAAACCTTCTTTTTAGTGGATTGGGAGGGTTGTGGTCCTGAAGAGAGGTCCTGGGAACCTGAGGACAATATCCTGGACAAAAGTCTGGTCCTCAGGTTCTCAGGCTCCAAGAAGAGGGGGAGACCCAAGGGGGGGGGTACTGTTACGCCGAGCGCTCCGGGTCCCCGCTCCTCCCCGGAGCGCTCGCTACACTCCTCTCACTGCAGCGCTCCGGGCCCGGGGCGCTGCGATACCGCCTCTGGCCGGGATGCGATTCGCGATGCGGGTAGCGCCCGCTCGCGATGCGCATCCCGGCTCCCGTACCTGACTCGCTCTCCGTCAGTTCTGTCCCGGCGCGCGCGGCCCCGCTCCCTAGGGCGCGCGCGCGCCGGGTCTCTGCGATTTAAAGGGCCACTGCGCCGCTGATTGGCGCAGTGGTTCCAATTAGTGTTTACACCTGTGCACTTCCCTATATCACCTCACTTCCCCTTCACTCCCTCGCCGGATCTTGTTGCCTTAGTGCCAGTGAAAGCGTTTCCTTGTGTGTTCCTAGCCTGTGTTCCAGACCTCCTGCCGTTGCCCCTGACTACGATCCTTGCTGCCTGCCCCGACCTTCTGCTACGTCCGACCTTGCTTCTGTCTACTCCCTTGTACCGCGCCTATCTTCAGCAGCCAGAGAGGTTGAGCCGTTGCTAGGGGATACGACCTGGTCACTACCGCCGCAGCAAGACCATCCCGCTTTGCGGCGGGCTCTGGTGAAAACCAGTAGTGACTTAGAACCGATCCTCTAGCACGGTCCACGCCAATCCCTCTCTGGCACAGAGGATCCACTACCTGCCAGCCGGCATCGTGACAGGAACCTGCGGCCTAATGTGGGGAAACTACTACCAAATGTGGGGAGTCTATGCTACCTAATGTGGGGAATCTGTGCTACCAAATGTGGGGAGTCTATGCTACCTTATGTGGGGAATCTGTGCTACCTAATGTGGGGAAATTGCTACCCAATGTGGGGTAACTGCTGCCTACCTAATGCTCCCCCCCTGGCAGTAGCACCCCCCCCCCCCCAGCAGCACCCCCCCCCCCCAGCAGCACCTCCATCAAAATATCCTGAAGGTGGATGATGGAGGTGCTCCTGCCAGGAGGATGATCCTGCCGATGGATGATGGGGGTGATACTGCCAGGGGGGATGGCCAATAGCACCCTCATCATCCTCCAGCAATACCTCCCCAGTAGTAGCACCCCCATCATTCACTAGCAACACCACCAATACCCCCCTCCCGTGGTAATAGCATCAGCTAACGGATGTTGAGGGGTGTTACTTTGGTTGTGGTATTATATTCAGACAGTGCACTGTATGGCAACGTTATATTCAGAGGGCGCAGTGGGTGGTAGTATTATATTCAGAGGGTGCACTGTATGGCAACGTTATATTCAGAGGGCGCAGTTTGTGGTAGTATTATATTCAGAGGGCGCAGTTTGTGGTAGTATTATTAGAGATGAGCGAACTTACAGTAATTCGATTCGTCACGAACTTCTCGGCTCGGCAGTTGATGACTTATCCTGCGTAAATTAGTTCAGCCTTCAGGTGCTCCGGTAGGCTGAAAAAGGTGGATACATTCCTAGGAGACTCTTTCCTAGGACTGTATCCACCTTTTCCAG
Source organism: Hyla sarda (assembly GCF_029499605.1). Classification (NCBI taxonomy): domain Eukaryota; kingdom Metazoa; phylum Chordata; class Amphibia; order Anura; family Hylidae; genus Hyla; species Hyla sarda. The sequence goes on from NC_079189.1 coordinate 18,292,820, forward strand.
CCCACCGGAGCACCTGAAAGCTGAACTAATTTACGCAGGATAAGCCATCAACTGCCGAGCAGAGAAGTTTGTGACGAGTTGAATTTACTGTAGTTTGCTCATCTCTAAGTATTATATTCAGAGGGTGCAGTGGGTGGTAGTATTATATTCAGAGGGTACAGTATGTGGCAGATTTATATTCAGGGGTACAGTATGTGGCAGATTTATATTCAGAGGGTACAGTATGTGGCAGATTTATATACAGAGGGTACAGTATGTGGCAGATTTATTTTCAGAGGGCGCAGTTTGTGGTAGTATTATATTCAGAGGGCGCAGTTTTTGGTAGTATTATATTCAGAGGGTATAGTGTGTGGCGGTATTATATTCAGGGGTACAGTATGTGGCAGATTTATATTCAGAGGGTACAGTATGTGTTGGTATTATATTCAGAATGTACAGTGTGTGGTAGTATTATATTCAGAGGGTACAGTGTGTGGCGGTATTATATTCAGGGGTACAGTATGTGGCAGATTTATATTCAGAGTGTACAGTATGTGTTGGTATTATATTCAGAATGAACAGATGTGTGGTAGTATTATATTCAGTGGGTATGGTGTATGGAAGGTTTATAATCAAAGAGTATAGTGTATAGTAGTATTATATTTAGAGGATACAGTGTCTGGCAGGTTTATAATAATTATTGTTTTCATATAGAGGATGAGAATGCGCTGACATAGTGAGGAGACGTCTGGGCGTCAAATTCTGCAGGCAGAAGTTTTAGCTGGAACAAGTCCTGGCGGTATGTACCATCTGAATTAGATAAGGAAAGAATATAGAGAAGACGTCACCTATAGTCACTGATATTATTGTGTATTCTCCTCATTATGTCCTATCAGAGCTGTAGTCACTTGTAAGTTCTACAGTTATGGTGAGTGAAACTACAACTCCCAGCATAACCTCACCACTGCTCAAAGGGGTACTCTACTGGCAAAAAAAATTTTTAATCAGCTGGTGCTGCAAAGTTAAACAGATTTGTAAATTACTTCTATTTAAAAATCTTAATCCTTCCAGTACTTATTAGCTGCTGTATAAGCGATTCACAGGAAGTTCTTTTCTTTTTTAATTTATTTTCTGTCTGACCACAGTGCTCTGTGCTGACACCTCTGTCCATGTCAAGAACTGTCCATAGTAGGAGCAAATCCCCATAGCAAACCTATCCTGCTCTGGACAGTTCCTGACATGGACAGAGGTGTCAGCAAATAGCACTGTGGTCAGATTGGAAAGAACTACGCAACTTCCTGTGGAGCATACACCAGCTTATAAGTACTGTAAGTATTAAGATTTTAAATAGAAGTAATTTAAAAATCTGCTTAACTTTCTGGCACCAGTTGATATAAAAGTAAATGTTTTCCAGTGGAGTACCCCTTTAAGTAATTCTGGGAGCTGTATATTTCAATGGTGAAAACTTCTTTAACACTTTCCTATTCTGTGGCAATTGGTATATCTGATTATTATACTGGAATTTCTCACAATGCGCTACAAAAGTGGTGTCTGTCACAACAGGCTAAAAACTTTCTGGGGGGAGGGGGTAGGTATGGGGGTGACACCATTTTCTACCGCACCGGGTGACACCAACCCTAGCAACGCCACTGCTTAGCTCAAACATGCTTCTTTATCATCTTGCAGTGAGTAAATGACTTGCTTCGAGTAATATTTCACACAGAGGAAATTGCTCAGAGAAGTTATTTTAGCATTCATAGTGAACGGGAGGAGAACCACAAGTCTGCCTTCACTAAGAAGCGTCAGCAGAATAGACTGTTCAGGGCAGAGAAAAAGCTATGTCTATAATATTCAATCGGCCACCTCAAGAGGGACTTCTGAGCACTCTGCTCGTCTCCTATGGCTGACAGTAGAAACATTTCCTTAGAGATGCCTTAGGTTGGTTGGTGGCAAGCTAGGCGGACGGACTACATGTTTGGAGTTTTTCACTTTTTCCCCATCAGTGACCAAGTGAGATAGAATGAATGTTAAATCATGGTCATATTCCGTTGAGATATTGATTGGCGACAGTGACTCTTGGTTCTATTTGAACTTCGGTCACTATAACAATCAGACAATTTTGTGGTCTTTCACAGTCCGTATTGTTTCACGTGTATGCACTGTCTATTTCAAGTTCACTTGTATTACTAGTTCAGCAGCAGTGACTGAACTACACTTTAAGTGGTGAAAATGGGACAAAAAGAACAATTTTTTTTTGTTGCATTAAATTTTTATTAAACAGTTTTTGAGATTAACAATGGGTAACAAGAAGAAAATACTTCCACAATATTTTCATACTTGAAAGTGTATCAGAGTATAACATTTTTTAAAGAACATATAAACAAACTATTTTAAGTTGTATTGCCTTCCTGACTCCTTGTGTTCAAAAACTGATTCAAATTCGAGTTTTTCTCATTAGAAAGAAAACGGTGTTACTTTTCTGATTTTTTTTTTTTTAAATGTTCCAGTACTGGACGTTCTTGTGAAGCTAAAAAGCAAAAGTCAATGAAAGGATGGTGACGAGACTCCTGCAAATGAGTTTGGGACGCTCATATTATGTGCATAAATTTGGTGGATCTTGTAGTTTCTGTTGTGCTGCTTCACTCCTGTCTTTAGATCAGTTGTCCCTCTAAAGCCACGTATATGTGAGTTTTACCCATACCCGATTCACCACTTTAAACCTTAACAATAAGGGCAGGTTTTTAAGCCTTTGTTCTGTCTACTGACACATCTACAGAATTGTCCCCTTTTAGAAGTTCCTCAGCTCAAACCTGATTCTCCAACGTCCTGCAGTCAGTAAATAACTTGCTTCGAGTAATATCTCACACAGAGGAAATTGCTCAGATAAGTTATTTCAGCGTTCATAGGCTAAGACCTGAAAGGGAGGAGAACCACAAGTCTGCCTTCACTAAGAAGCGACAGCAGAATAGACTGTTCAGGGCAGAGAAACAGCTATGTCTATAATATTCAACCGGCCACCTCAAGAGGGACTTCTGAGCACTCTGCTCGTCTCCTATGGCTGACAGTAAAAATATTTCCCTTAAAATGCCGGGCATCTCATTAAGTTGGTGGATGTCAAGCTAGGCAGGTGGACTGCATCTCTTGATCTATTGATATTTTTACTTTTTTCCTCTCGATGATGAAGATAGATAGAATCAGTGATAAAGGAATGACTTTAACCAGAGTAGCGCAAATGGCATAGCTCCGTGATCTATGCTGTTTGCTTAACTCCGAGAGTTACATAAACAGAGTGACCCACGGGTCTGCCTCATTAAAGTCAACGAGAGTTTTGCAGATTGCATAACTTCCCTGCTTCGGCTGCTTTCGGCTTCGCCGACCACCTCCGGCCACCGCAGTTAGGCTGGAGATGGCCGGAAACATCCAACTGAGGAGATGTGACAACCCCTTTAAGTCTTGGTCACTGTTACGCCGAGCGCTCCGGGTCCCTGCTCCTCCCCGAAGCGCTCGCGGCGTTTCTCTCCCTGCAGCGCCCCGGTCAGACCCGCTGACCGGGAGCGCTGCACTGACATTGCCGGCGGGGATGCGATTCGCATAGCGGGACGCGCCCGCCCGCGAATCGCATCCCAAGTCACTTACCTGTCCCGGTCCCCGGCTGTCATGCTCTGGCGCGCGCGGCTCCGCTCTCTAGGGCGCGCGCGCGTCAGCTCTCTGAGATTTAAAGGGCCAGTGCACCAATGATGGTGCCTGGCCCAATCACCCTGATTAGCTTGCACCTGTTCCTTGCCCATATAACCTCACTTCCTCTGCACTTCCTTGCCGGATCTTGTTGCCTTGTGCCTTGAGAAAGCTTTTACTGTGTTACCCATACTGTGTTCCTGACCTCCTGCTATTTCACCATCGACTACGAACCTAGCCGCCTGCCCCGACCTTCTGCTACGTCTGACCTTGCTCTCGTCTACTCCCTTGTACCGCGCTTATCTCAGCAGTCAGAGAGGTTGAGCCATTGCCAGTGGATACGACCTGATTGCCAGAGGATACGACCTCTGCAAGACCATCCCGCTTTGCGGCGGGCTCTGGTGAATACCAGTAGCAACTTAGAACCGGTCCACCGACACGGTCCACGCCAATCCCTCTCTGGCACAGAGGATCCACCTCCAGCCTGCCGAATCGTGACAGTAGATCCGGCCATGGATCCCGCTGAGGTTCCCCTGCCAGTTGTCGCTGACCTCACCACGGTGGTCGCCCAGCAATCCCGACAGATCGCCCATCTAAGTCACCAGCTGTCGGAAGTGTCCACCATGGTACAGCAATTTCAGTTGCAGCTACTGCAACAGCAGCTATCATCTCCTACGCCAGCTCCTGCACCTCCTCCGCAGCGAGTGGCCGCTCCTAACCTCCGCTTGTCCCTGCCGGACAAATTTGATGGGGACTCTAGACTCTGCCGTGGTTTTCTGTCACAATGTTCCCTACATTTGGAGATGTTGTCGGACCAATTTCCTACAGAATTGTCGAAGGTGGCTTTCGTGGTCAGTCTCCTGTCTGGGAAGGCTTTGTCTTGGGCCACACCGCTCTGGGACTGCGATGACCCTGTCACCGCCACTGTACACTCCTTCTTCTCTGAGGTTCGCAGTGTCTTCGAGGAACCAGCCCGAGCTTCTTCTGCCGAGACTGCCCTGCTGAACCTGGTCCAGGGTAATTCTTCAGTAGGCGAGTACGCCATCCGATTTCGTACTCTCGCTTCCGAATTATCTTGGAACAACGAGGCTCTCTGCGCGACCTTTAAAAAAGGCCTGTCCAGTAACATCAAAGATGTGCTGGCCGCACGAGAGATCCCTGCCAACCTGCATGAACTTATCCATTTGGCCACCCGCATTGACATGCGTTTTTCGGAAAGACACCAGGAACTCCGCCAGGAAAAAGACCTTAATCCTTAGGCACCTCTCTCACGGTATCCCTTGCAATCTACCCCTGTGCCTCCCGCCGAGGAGCCTATGCAAGTAGATCGGTCTCGCCTGACTCTTGAAGAGAGGTCTCGCCGTAGGGATAAAAATCTATGTCTGTACTGCGCTAGTACCGAACATTTCTTGGTGGATTGCCCTATTCGTCCTCCACGTCTGGAAAATGCACGCACGCAACCTGCTCACGTGGGCCTGGCGTCTCTGGGTACGGAGTCTGCTTCTCCATGTCTCACTTTGCCCGTACGGATTTCTCCTTCTGCCAACTCCTCCTTCTCTGCTGTGGCCGTCTTGGACTCTGGTTCTTCTGGAAATTTTATTCTGGCCTCTTTGCTTGATAGGTACTGCATCCCGGTGACCCGTCTCATCAAGCCGCTCTACATTTCTTCAGTCAACGGAGTCAAGTTGCACTGCACTGTGCGTTATCGCACAGTGCCCCTGCTGATGAACATTGGACCACATCTCGAGAAGATTGAATTTTTGGTTTTGCCCGGCTGCACCTCTGAAGTCCTCCTCGGTCTGCCATGGCTCCAGAATCATTCTCCCACCCTTGACTGGACCACCGGGGAGATCAAGAATTGGGGTCCTGCTTGCCTCAAGAAATGCCTCACTTCTGCTCCCAGCCCCGCCTGTCGAGCCTCAGTGTCTCCTCCTGTGCCTGATCTCCCAAAGGCTTTCAGGACTGTGCCGTGCCTCCTCATAGCCCCCGTCCTGGTGACACTCTGCCCCGTGCCAAGCCTCACCCTCTGCCCCCCCTCCCCATTCCCACTCCTTCTGGACTGTCTGCCGTGCATGGGCATACCCAGGACTTCGCTGTCCCCCGGAGGGAGACTCTACAGTCGCTCCCGATGTCCTCGTCCTGTGTGGAGCGACATCTCGACAAAAAGAGGGGGAGACCTAAGGGGGGGGTACTGTTACGCCGAGCGCTCTGGGTCCCTGCTCCTCCCCGAAGCGCTCGCGGCGTTTCTCTCCCTGCAGCTCCCCGGTCAGACCCGCTGACCGGGAGCGCTGCACTGACATTGCCGGCAGGGATGCGATTCGCATAGCGGGACGCGCCCGCCCGCGAATCGCATCCCAAGTCACTTACCTGTCCTGGTCCCCGGCTGTCTGCTCTGGCGCGCGCGGCTCCGCTCTCTAGGGCGCGCGCGCGTCAGCTCTCTGAGATTTAAAGGGCCAGTGCACCAATGATGGTGCCTGGCCCAATCACCCTGATTAGCTTGCACCTGTTCCTTGCCCATATAACCTCACTTCCTCCTCACTTCCTTGCCGGATCTTGTTGCCTTGTGCCTTGAGAAAGCTTTTACTGTGTTACCCATACTGTGTTCCTGACCTCCTGCTATTTCACCATCGACTACGAACCTAGCCGCCTGCCCCGACCTTCTGCTACGTCTGACCTTGCTCTTGTCTACTCCCTTGTACCGTGCTTATCTCAGCAGTCAGAGAGGTTGAGCCGTTGCCAGTGGATACGACCTGGTTGCTACCGCCGCTGCAAGACCATCCCGCTTTGCGGCGGGCTCTGGTGAATACCAGTAGCAACTTAGAACCGGTCCACCGACACGGTCCACGCCAATCCCTCTCTGGCACAGAGGATCCACCTCCAGCCTGCCGAATCGTGACAGTCACATTCGGTAGTCAGTAATTGGTGACAGTGACTCTCCATCCTGTTGGCGTTCGGTCACGATAACAGTCAGAGAATTTTGTGGTCCAAATAGTTTCATGTGTACTCTCAGTCTTGTTCAAGTTTACTTGTATTACTCGTTCAGGAACACTGATTGACGCTGTCGGGTTTGGTCACATTCAACATCTGTGATGATCATATGTGGCCGATTCAAATGAAAATGTTCCCAATGTTGTCATGGGGGACAGCCGACACTTATCTTGTGTCTTTGGCCAGCGTTTGACTATTGTTCGCCAATTCGCGATGTTACAATAGCTTTAATGGGAGGGTTTATAGCATATGGGGAGTGAATATACTCTAGACACACCTCAACTTCCCCTTGTCCTAAATTTAAGCAGTATTAAAAGGGCTAGAGCTATAGTTGAATAAGAGATTCATGTCTGAGAAGATAAGTAAAGGATCTGCTAGCAAAACACAACTGGCCATAGTGCACTTCATGGTGTGCTGAGATGGTTGATGCCATCACTGCTTAGACCTGTGGCTCTTTTGTGTTCCAACCTTGTGCTAAAAATTTTGAACATTAAAGGAACACGGTTTGGTAAGAGTAAAAAGAAAAACCCTGTTTGACGAGCGGCTCAGCCATAGTGGAAAAAGGGAAAGTATTTCAGCGGTTAACAGCCCCTTTTAATTCATGGCATTGACGAAACTCCTTTGCATTTTCGTATCTGTGATGACGGTGGCCAGCCTGCCCAGCGGCTGCAAGTTACCTCAGACAAAAGTCTTTAAGCAGCTGTACAGCGTTTTCAGTGATATGAGTTCTGCTGTCCAATGTTCAACAAGTAATGCGAGCGAGGATGAACAACGCCAAAATGAAGAGCTGCAAAGTTTATTCCGTAGCATCTCAGAGATGAAATATGAGGACGCCGGTGTGGTTATTCATGAAGTTCTGAGACAGACAGAGGTGTTTTTGGACAACCAAGAATGTCTATTGTGGTACAATCTCGGTGAAGATGGAAACGTGAAGGATGTTTTGCAACGGCAGAGAGACTTCCTAACTCCTTGTCTACAAACCAAGCGAAAGCTGCTCCTTCAAAAGAAAATAGTCCATTACTTTTCTACACTATGGGAACTGGTGAAAAGAGACAAGTATTCAGCTTGCACCTGTAAAGCCAGTAACAAAAGGGTGAATGGAATCTTACGACTAACTTGCTCTTCTGAGTGTTACTGTGTAAGAGGGGGCGTGAAAGAGGAGTTTCAAAAACTGTGATTATCTGTTGTGCGGAGTGAATCTGTGGAGTGGGTGCGACTGCCTATAGTCCACATTCATATTTTGGGTAAGTCTTTCGCTTTTGCACATAGTGGGATAACTGTTAGAGTTTAAACACCCTTTTTCATTTTTTTTTTTCTCTGTTCCACCTCTAGGGGGAGGAGGAGTAGATTGGGCACAGGTGTATAAATCTTAGCTTGGGACTCTTATTGAGAGCTTGCTCTTCTGAGTGTTGCTGTGTAAGAGGGGGCGTGAAAGAGGAGTTTCAAAAACTGTGATTATCTGTTGTGCGGAGTGAATCTGTGGAGTGGGTGCGACTGCCTATAGTCCACATTCATATTTTGGGTAAGTCTTTCGCTTTTGCACATAGTGGGATAACTGTTAGAGTTTAAACACCCTTTTTCATTTTTTTTTTTCTCTGTTCCACCTCTAGGGGGAGGAGGAGTAGATTGGGCACAGGTGTATAAATCTTAGCTTGGGACTCTTATTGAGAGCTTGCTCTTCTGAGTGTTGCTGTGTAAGAGGGGGCGTGAAAGAGGAGTTTCAAAAACTGTGATTATCTGTTGTGCGGAGTGAATCTGTGGAGTGGGTGCGACTGCCTATAGTCCACATTCATATTTTGGGTAAGTCTTTCGCTTTTGCACATAGTGGGATAACTGTTAGAGTTTAAACACCCTTTTTCATTTTTTTTTTTCTCTGTTCCACCTCTAGGGGGAGGAGGAGTAGATTGGGCACAGGTGTATAAATCTTAGCTTGGGACTCTTATTGAGAGCTTGCTCTTCTGAGTGTTGCTGTGTAAGAGGGGGCGTGAAAGAGGAGTTTCAAAAACTGTGATTATCTGTTGTGCGGAGTGAATCTGTGGAGTGGGTGCGACTGCCTATAGTCCACATTCATATTTTGGGTAAGTCTTTCGCTTTTGCACATAGTGGGATAACTGTTAGAGTTTAAACACCCTTTTTCATTTTTTTTTTTCTCTGTTCCACCTCTAGGGGGAGGAGGAGTAGATTGGGCACAGGTGTATAAATCTTAGCTTGGGACTCTTATTGAGAGCTTGCTCTTCTGAGTGTTGCTGTGTAAGAGGGGGCGTGAAAGAGGAGTTTCAAAAACAGGAGTTTGAAAGCAGGAGGTTGAGATCGCTGTGAGTGTTAATTTCTGAACCCACAAGGTCTACAAAAAAATTTTAAGTGTAATTTTGACTGTCTGTTTTTTCCTATACATTTGTGAAATCCCCATAATTAGATGGCCTCCATGTTGGAAAATGCAGTCCAATGTACATCCTGTTCAATGTATGCAATCCTTGAACAACAGTTTGAGGGTGCATATTGTTGTGCGAGATGTGTGCTAGTTGTCCGTTTGGAAGCCCAGATCCTGCATCTAGAGGGGCAACTGGCAAAAATGAGAAGCATTAACAACATGGAGAGGAGTCTCGTGCTGACTGAGCAGGCACTCTCGGGAATAGAGGTGTGGGAGGACAGTGGGACAGAGTTGCAGGACAGTCAGGCAGTTAGCTGGGTTACAGTTAGAAAGAGGGGTAGGGGAAAAAGTGTCAGGGAGGCTAGTCCTGAACTGGCACACCCCAACAAGTTTGCCCGCTTGGCAGATGAGGGGGATGCCATTACAGAGCTAGCAGAACTGCAGCAGGATACCGCCTCTGACCGCCAGGGGGGTGTCTGCTCCAGTAAGGAGGGAGGGAGGAGTACAGGGCAGGCCAGACAGGTACTAGTGGTGGGGGACTCAATTATTAGGGGGACAGACAGGGCAATCTGTCACAAAGACCGGGATCGCCGAACAGTGTGTTGTCTGCCTGGCGCACGAGTTCGGCACATCGCGGATCGGGTTGACAGGTTGCTGGGCGGGGCTGGAGAAGACCCAGCAGTCATGGTACATATTGGCGCCAATGACAAAGTAAGAGGTAGGTGGCGTGTCCTTAAAAATGATTTCAGGGACTTAGGCCGCAAGCTTAAGGCAAGAACCTCCAAGGTAGTATTTTCTGAAATACTACCAGTACCACGAGCCGCACCAGAGAGGCAGCGGGAGATCAGGGAGGTAAACAAGTGGCTCAGAAGCTGGTGTAAAAAGGAAGGGTTTGGGTTCATGGAGAACTGGGCTGAGTTCGCTGTCAGTTACCGGCTCTACCGTAGGGACAGGCTACACCTCAATGGGGAGGGTGCAGCTGTGCTTGGGGAGAAGATGGCTAGAAGGGTGGAGGAGTGTTTAAACTAGGGACTTGGGGGGAGGGAACCTACAGCAAAGAGGGGGAAGATAGTGTAGATAGAGAGGTGGGAATTATAAATGTACCTGGGGGTGGAGCGGAGGGAGGGGTTAGAATAGTTAATAGGAATAGGCTTCATAGGAAAATAAAACTTACACCCTTGAATCCCATTAACCCCAATAACATAAAGGGTGGAAATGTAAAGTGTATGTTCACAAATGCCAGAAGCCTAGCAAATAAAATGGGGGAGCTTGAGGCCTTGATACTGGAGGAACATATTGATATAGTTGGGGTCACTGAGACATGGCTGGACTCCTCGCATGACTGGGCTGTCAATCTGCAGGGGTTTACATTGTTTCGCAAGGATAGAATGAACAGAAAAGGTGGTGGAGTCTGTCTGTATGTAAGAAGTGGTCTGAAAGTCAGTGTGAACGATGCCATAGTGTGTGATGATTCTGAGGAGGTGGAATCACTGTGGGTAGAATTACAAAAGGAGGGAAATACTGAAAAAATAATATTTGGTGTAATCTACAGACCCCCTAATATCACTGAAGAGATAGAAGGTCGGCTTCATAAACAAATAGAGAGGGCCGCCCGGGCAGGTACAGTGGTAATAATGGGAGATTTTAACTATCCAGATATAGATTGGGGTCCGGGGTTGGCTAAAACTACAAAGGGGCGTCAATTCCTACATTTATTGCAGGATAATTTTATGGGCCAGTTTGTGGAGGACCCAACAAGAAGTGATGCCTTGTTGGATCTGATCATTTCCAACAACGCAGAGCTGGTTGGGAATGTAACTGTGCGGGAAAACCTTGGGAATAGCGACCACAATATAGTTACTTTTGACTTAAAATGTAGAAAACAAAGACAGGCGGGGAAGGCAAAAACATATAACTTTAAAAAGGCAAACTTCCCTGGGCTGAGGGCTGCACTACAGGACATAGACTGGGGGGAGGTGTTCTCAAATACTGATACAGAAGGTAAATGGGACATCTTTAAATCAACTCTAAATAACTATACAGCTAAATATATACCAAAGGGGAACAAATATAAACGATTAAAACTAAATCCTACATGGTTGGCAAATGATGTTAAAAGAGCAATAAACAACAAAAAAATAGCCTTCAAAAAATACAAATCTGATGGGTCAGCTATAACATTTAAACAGTACAAGGAGCTTAATAAAATCTGTAAAAATGTAATAAAAACAGCAAAAATTCAAAATGAGAGACAGGTGGCCAAAGAAAGCAAAACTAATCCTAAATATTTTTTTAGATATATAAATGCAAAAAAAACAAGGACAGAGCATGTAGGACCCCTTGATAATGATAATGGGGAGGTTGTCACAGGCGATCAAGAGAAGGCAGAGCTACTGAATGGGTTCTTTAGTTCTGTATATACTATGGAAAAAGGAGCTGACATTGGCCAGGTCAGTGCTGGTAACACATCATGTAATGTACTGAACTGGCTTAATGTAGAGATGATACAAGGTAAGTTAAGTGATATAAATGTAAGCAAATCCCCAGGACCGGATGGACTACACCCAAGAGTTCTTAGAGAGGTAAGTTCAGTAATATCTGTACCCCTGTTCATGATATTTAGAGATTCTCTGGTGTCTGGTATTGTGCCAAGGGACTGGCGCAAGGCGAATGTGGTGCCAATCTTCAAAAAGGGCTCTAGGTCTTCCCCAGGAAACTATAGACCGGTAAGTTTAACGTGCATTGTGGGTAAATTGTTTGAAGGACTTATAAGGGATTACATACAGGAATACATAGGGGATAATAGTACTATAAGTGATAACCAGCATGGGTTTACTAAGGATAGAAGTTGTCAAACCAATCTAATTTGCTTTTATGAAGAGTAGAAGCCTTGACAGAGGAATGGCTGTGTATATAAAGGGGGGCTCTGTATATAGAGGAATGGCTGTGTATATAGAGGGGGGCTGTGTATATAGAGGGGGGCTGTGTATATAGAGGGGGGCTGTGTATATAGAGGAATGGTTGTGGATATAGTGTTTCTGGATTTTGCCAAAGCGTTTGATACTGTCCCTCACAGACGTCTGACAGGTAAGTTAAGGTTTTTGGGTTTGGAAACTTTAGTTTGTAACTGGATTGAACACTGGCTCATGGATCGTACCCAGAGAGTGGTGGTCAATGATTCGTACTCTGATTGGTCCCCGGTAATTAGTGGTGTACCCCAAGGTTCAGTACTGGGCCCGCTGTTGTTTAATTTATTTATCAATGATATAGAGGATGGTATTAACAGCTCTGTTTCTATCTTTGCAGATGACACCAAGCTTTGTAGCACGGTTCAGTCTATAGAGGATGTGTATAGGTTACAAGATGACTTTGATAGACATCCACTTGGCAAATGAGGTTCAATGTGGATAAATGTAAAGTTATGCATCTGGGTACTAATAACCTGCATGCGTCGTATGTCTTAGGGGGGATTAAACTGGCAGAGTCACTGGTAGAGAAGGATCTGGGTGTACTTGTAGATCACAGACTACAGAATAGCATGCAATGTCAGGCTGCTGCTTCCAAAGCCGGCAGGATATTGTCATGTATCAAAAGAGGCATGGACTCAAGGGACAGGGACATAATACTCCCCCTTTATAAAGCCTTGGTACGGCCTCACCTGGAATATGCTGTTCAGTTTTGGTCGCCTGTCCATAAAAGGGACACTGCGGAGTTGGAAAGGGTGCAGAGACGCGCGACTAAACTAATATGGGGCATGGAACATCTTAGCTATGAGGAGCGATTAAAGGAGTTACAATTGTTTAGTCTTGAGAAGAGACGTTTAAGGGGGGATATGATAAACGTATATAAGTATATTAATGGCCCATACAAAAAATATGGAGAAAAACTGTTCCAGGTTAAACCCCCCCAAAGGACGAGGGGGCACTCCCTCCGTCTGGAGAAGAAAAAGTTTAGTCTCAAGGAGCGACACGCCTTCTTTACCATGAGAACTGTGAATTTATGGAACGGTCTACCTCAGGAACTGGTCACAGAAGGAACAATTAACAGCTTTAAAACAGGATTAGATACATTCCTGGAACAAAATAACATTAATGCTTATGAAGAAATATAAAATCCCATCCCTTCCCCAATATCGCGCCACACCCCTACCCCTTAATTCCCTGGTTGAACTTGATGGACATATGTCTTTTTTCGACCGTACTAACTATGTAACTATGTAACTATGTAACCGGTCAACTGCTGTCTAGAGCGGAAACAAGAAAATTTCTGCGAGACCAGAAATGATCAGTAAAGCGGTACAGGTGTCAAACCGAACACAGCTGATTTTACATGTCATATTTCGGTGTTCCTTCAATAAAGAATTGTATCAAACTTTTGTGGCTGAATGTTTGTAGTGTTTTAATTACCAGAAACTGGGAGGGGTACAAAAGTTAAACAAATATGATGTGCACACATACACCTTTCATTCAGACACAGTCCTTGTAAAATCGACTGTCTAGCAACACATCTTATTTGTGCGTTCCATAATTTTTAAGACAAACCAATTATGCTGCTAAAAGGGTCAGGCAAGTAAGTCTTTTTATCTTGGGCTGGTGACAGGAAGAGTGAAGAAAAAGATGTGCCCTTCTAAGTTGAAGAGTGCTCTGTCTTATACAGGTGCATTTGAGATCAACTCAGTCATGTTTGGTTGTTTGCTTTTGGTCACATATCCAAACTGTTACCTTTGCGGTTACATTCCAGCATGTTTACGGTAGTTTGCGTACACATTTGACTGTGTTACTGTGTTTTGTTTTTTGTTCATGTGTGGCTGCCATCGTGTTCGGACCAAGTGGCTGTTCGTCAATTAAAAGATTAGTATGTTTTCTTTCTAAGGAATGGTTCGCGCGATGGACATGAGTGTAAGCTCGTTATCGATTCCGTCCTATGTTTCTAGGTGGGCAGTGGATTGCTGGTTACCAAGCAGAATGCAGGCAAATTTTTGTTCAGTTCAAAATTCTGCGTGGAAGCAACAACAAACTCGATGGCCAGAAACCGGACTGATAAGCGGTCAGGATGCAGGTAGTGGATCCTCTGTGTCAGTGAGGCGATGACGTAGTCCGTACCAGGGGACCGGTTCTAAGAAGTTACTGGTTTTCACCAGAGCCCGCCGCAAAGCCGGATGAACGTGCTGTGGCGGTAACTCCCAGGTCGTATCCCCTGATAGCAACTCAACCTCACTGACAGCTGAGACAGGCGTGGTACACAAGGACAAGCCGAAGGCAAGGTCGGACGTAGCAAAAGGTCAAGGCAGGCGGCAAGGTTCGTAGTCAGGGGCAACGGCAAAGGGTCTGGATACACAGGCTAGGGATACACAAGAAATGCTTTCTCAGGGCACTAAGGCAACAAGATCCGGAAAGGACAGGAAGGGGAAGTGGGTTTTTATAGTGTAGGAAGTGATTAGTACTGATTGGGCCAGGCACCAATTAGTGGTGCACTGGCCCTTTAAATTTCAGAGAGCCGGCGCGCGCGTGCCCAAGAGAGCGGGGCCGCGCGTGCTGGGAAAGGACAGCAGGAGGACGGGGCAGGTGAGAGGATTGGGATGCGACCCGCGGGCGGGCGCGTCCCGCTACGCGGATCGCATCCCCGCCGGTGATAGCAGAGCAGAGCTCCCGGTCAGCGGGTCTGACCGTGGCGCTGCATGCTGAAGAACGCCGCGAGCACTCCGTGGAGGAGCATGGACCCGGAGCACTCGGTGTAACAGTACCCCCCCCCCCCCTTTGGTCTCCCCCTCTTTTTGGAGCCCAGGAATCTGCAGACAAGCTCTTTGTCCAGAATGTTGGCCTCGGGTTCCCAGGACCTCTCTTCTGGACCACAATTCTCCCAATCAATTAAAAAAAATCTTTTACCTCGGACAATCTTGGTGGCGAGGATCTCTTTGACAGAGAAGACATCAGAGGAGCCCGAAACAGGAGCAGGAACAGTGACCTTGGGAGAAAACAATTAAGTATAAGAGGTTTGAGAAGAGATACATGGAAATAGTTAGGAATACGAAGAGAAGAAGGAAGGTGGAGCTTGTAGGAGACAGAATTGATTTGGTTTCTGATTTTAAATGGCCCGAGGTAACGAGGACCCAGCTTGTAGCTAGGGACACAAAACCGTATGTATTTGGCAGAGAGCCACACTTTGTCACCAGGGACAAAGACAGGAGGAGTTCTCTTTTTATCCACATGTCTCTTCATGCGAGAAGAGGCCAGCAAGAGCGACTTTTGAGTCTCCTTCCAGATAGAGGAGAAGTACCGGGTTAATTCATCCACGGCAGGAACTCCAGAAGAAGTGGGAATGGGGAGGGGGGGCAGCGGGTGACGGCCGTACACCACAAAAAATTGAGATTTGGAGGAGGATTCAGAATTTTTGAAATTGTACGAGAATTCAGCCCAGGGCAGAAGGTCGACCCAATCATCTTGACGGGAGGAGACAAAATGTCTCAAGTAGTCGCCAAGAATCTGGTTCACTCTTTCCACTTATCCATTGGATTGGGGTGATAGGAGGAAGATAAATTTAATTTGATCTTTAATTGATTGCAGAGAGCTCTCCAAAATTTTGACACAAATTGAACGCCTCTATCCGAGACGATATGCATGGGAAGCCCGTGAAGATGAAAAATCTGCACAAAAAATTGCTTCACCTACTGTGGCGCAGAAGGAAGGCCAGGAAGCAGGATAAAATTAGCCATTTTGGAAAAACAATCAACGACCACCCAGATGACAGTGTTGCCATGGGATAAAGGAAGGTCAGTGATGAAGTCCATGGCTATGTGGGACCAAGGCTATTCAGGCACCGGCAGAGGAAGGAGAAGACCTGCAGGCTTCTGGCGTGGGGTCTTGTCACGTGCACACACTGTACAGGCTCGTACGAAATCGGTCACATCTTTTTCCAGGGAGGACCACCAATAGTGTCTGGCAATCAACTGTATAGATTTTTTGATTCCAGCGTGACCAGCCAGATGGGAGGAATGGCCCCATTTGAGGATCCGGAGGCGAAGACGTGGAGGAACATAAGTTTTTCCTGGAGGAATTGGCACCAGAGAAGCAGGGGCAGAAGAGATCAGACACTCAGGAGGGATGATGTGCTGAGGAAGGGTCTCGGCTTCTGAGGCATCGGTGGAACGTGATAGAGCATCAGCCCTGACATTCTTGTCTGCGGGACGATAATGGATTTGAAAGTTGAAATGGGCAAAAAACAATGACCATCTAGCCTAGCGAGGATTTAGCCGCTCGGCGGATTGAAGATAAGACAAATTTTTGTGATCTGTGTAGATGGTGATGGGATGAAGGGATCCTTCCAGAAGATGTCTCCACTCCTCAAGTGTCAACTTAATAGCCAATAGTTCACGGTCTCCTATGGAATCATTTTTTTCAGGAGGATAAAAGGTTTTGGAGAAAAATCCGCAAGGGATTTTTTTTTTCCTTAGCGTTTTTTTGTAGAAGAACAGCTCCGGCTCCAACTGAGGAGGCGTTAACCTCGAGGAAGAAGGGCTTTAGAGGATCTGGCCGGGACAAGACTTGACCAAAGGAGAAGGCGGCATTGAGGTGGTTAAAGGCTTCCTCCGCCTGTGGCGGCCAGGATTTCAGATTAGCATTTTTCTTAGTCAGTGCTACAATAGGAGCAACGATGGTGGAGAAGTGGGGAATGAATTGACGATAATAATTAGCAAATCCGAGAAATCTTTGGATAGCTCGCAGGCCAGCGGGACGTGGCCAATCTATTACCGCAGATAGCTTATCAGGGTCCATTTGAAGGCCTTGAACGGACACAATGTATCCCAGGAAGGGAAGACTGCTGCGTTCAAATAGACATTTCTAAATTTTGGCGTAAAAATGATTATGGCGTAGGCACTGAAGCACTTGACGGACATGGAGGCGATGTTCCTCTAGGTTGGAGGAAAAAAATGAGAATGTCATCAAGATAGACTACCACACAGGAATACAACATGTCCCGAAAAATCTCATTAACAAAGTCCTAAAAGACTGCAGGGGCGTTGCAAAGTCCAAAGGGCATGACAAGGTATTCATAGTGACCATCTCTAGTATTGAAGGCGGTTTTCCATTCATCACCTTCTCGAATACGGATGAGGTTATATGCGCCCCTTAGATCAAGTTTGGTTAAAATTTTAGCTCCACGAAGTCGGTCAAAGAGTTCGGAGATGAGAGGCAGAGGATAGCGATTTTTCACTGTAATTTTATTAAGACCGCGGTAGTCAATACAGGGGCGTAGAGATCCATCTTTTTTGGCAACGAAGAAAAATCCAGCACCGGCTGGAGAAGATTTCCGGATAAAACCTCTTTTAAGGTTTTCCTGAATTTATTCCGTCATGGCTTGCGTTTCTGGAGCGGAGAATGGGTAAATCCTACCACGGGGCTGTGTGGTACCAGGGAGCAAGTCGTTGGGGCAGTCGTAGGGTCTATGTGGTGGTAAGACCTCTGCTTGCTTTTTACAAAAGATGTCAGAGTAGTCCTGATAGGCCTTAGGAAGGCCAGGCAAAGGTGTAGCGATGGAGACTTGACTGGTAGGAACCGACTTGAGACATCGCTTGTGGCAGGAAGGTCCCCAACTCTTAACGTCCCCAGTGGCCCAGTCGAGGATAGGTGCGTGACGCTGGAGCCAGGGCAAGCCAAGAAGAATTTCTGAGGTACAGTTGGGCAATACGAAAAATTCAATATTTTCATGATGATGAACTCCAATGTTCATGAGCAAGGGTTCAGTGCGATAACGCACGGCGCAGACCAGTCTTTCTCCATTCACTGAGGAAATGAAGAGAGGTTTGACTAGACAGGTAACAGGAATATTTAATCTGTTGATGAGTGAGGCTTCAATGAAATTTCCTCCTGAACCAGAGTCCAGAAAAGCCTCAGTGGAGAAGGAAGTATTAGTACTTGCAGGTAGAGAAATCCGCACAGGTATAGTCAGTCGTGGAGAGGATGAATTCACACCTAATAACGCCTCTCCCACGTTAACTAGGTGCGCGCGTTTCCCTGACGCGGAGGACGAATAGGGCAGTCTTTTAGGAAATGGTACTGGCACAGTACAGGCACAAATTTCCATTTCTGCGGCGAGTCCTTTCTTCTTGGGTCAGGCGAGACCGATCCACTTGCATAGCCTCCTAAGCGGGAGGCACAGGAGTAGGTTGCAGTGGACTCTGGAAGAAAGGTGCCAAGCGAGGAAACCGACTGGTGCGAACAAGAACCTTTTCTTGGCGGAGCTCCTGGCGTCTTTCAGAGAAACGCATATCAATGCGGGTTGCCAACTGCATTAATTCAGACAGGTTGGCAGGAATTTCTTGCGCGGCCAGAACATCTTTGATGTGGCTGGATAAACCTTTCTTGAAGGTCGTGCAGAGGGCCTCATTGTTCCAGGCTAGTTCAGAGGCGAGGGTGTGGAACTGTATGGCATATTCGCCCACTGAAGAGTTCCCTTGGATGAGATTCAGAAGAGTCGTCTCGGCTGAGGAAGCCCGGGCTGGCTCCTCAAAGACACTGTGTACTTCGGAGAAGAAGGACTGGATGGAAGCAGTGGCAGGATCGTTGCAGTCCCAAACTGGTGTGGCCCATGACAAGGCCTTTCCAGACAACAAACTGACCACGAAAGCCACCTTAGACCGTTCAGTGGGGAACTGGTCCGACATCATCTCGAGGTGCAGGGAACATTGAGACAGGAACCCACGGCACATCTTGGAGTCCCCATCAAATTTCTCAGGAAGAGACAGGCGGACTCGAGAGGTAGATGCGGCAGCTCGCAGAGGAGGGGAAGCTGGAGCTGGTGGAGGAGATGGCTGACGCTGTGGAGGCAGAGGCTGCTGGATCATGGCGGTCAACTGCGACAGCTGTTGTCCTTGTTGGGCGATCAGTTGAGACTGCTGAGCAACCACGGTGGTGAGGTCAGCGAGACTAGGCAGCGGCACCTCAGCGGGATCCATGGCCGGATTTACTGACAGGAACCAGACTGGTAAGTGGTTAGGATGCAGGTAGTGGATCCTCTGTGTCAGTGAGGCGATGACGTGGGCCGTACCAGAGGACCGGTTCTAAGAAGTTACTGGTTTTCACCAGAGCCCACCGCAAAGCGGGATGGACTTGCTGCGGCGGTAACTCCCAGGTCGTATCCCCTGATAGCGACTCCACCTCACTGACAGCTGAGACAGGAGTGGTACACAAGGACAAGGCGAAGGCAAGGTCGGATGTAGCAAAAGGTCAAGGCAGGCGGCAAGGTTCGTTGTCAGGTTCAAATTATTTTTATTGAAATTTTTTTAAAAGAAATTACAAACATATAACACAGGCCAGAAGCCTGCTGGACTCCTCCATCCTTTGCCCGTCCCTGAGCAACCATGGTCCCAAATTGCCATGGATTCCATTACAGATCTTCCCGTATCCCATGGCAACACCGTCATCTGGGTGGTCGTTGATCGTTTTCCCAAAATGGCTCACTTCATTCCGCTTCCTGGCCTTCCTTCTGCGCCACAGTTGGCGAAGCAATTTTTTCTGCCGATTTTTCGTCTTCACGGGCTTCCCACGCATATCGTCTCGGATAGAGGCGTTCAATTTGTGTCAAAATTTTGGAGAGATCTCTGTAATCAATTAAAGATCAAATTAAATTTCTCATCCTCCTATCACCCCCAATCCAACGGACAAGTGGAAAGAGTAAACCAGATTCTTGGTGACTACTTGTGACATTTTGTCTCCTCCCGCCAAGATGATTGGGTCGATCTTCTGCCCTGGGCTGAATTCTCGTACAATTTCAAAAATTCTGAATCCTCCGCCAAATCCCCATTCTTTGTGGTGTAAGGCCATCACCCTCTGCCCCCCCCCCTCCCCATTCCCACTTCTTCTGGAGTTCCTGCCGTGGATGAAGTAACCCGGGACTTCTCCGCTATCTGGAAGGAGACTCAAAAGTCGCTCCTACTGGCCTCGTCTTGAATGAAAAGACATGTGGATAAAAAGAGAAGAACTCATCCTGTCTTTCTCCCTGGAGACAAAGTGTGGCTCTCTGCCAAATACATACGCTTTTGTGTCCCTAGCTACAATTTGGGTCCTCGCTACCTCGGTCCTTTTAAAATCAAGAATCAAATTAATTCTGTCTCTTACAAACTTCGCATTCCTAACTCTTTCCATGTGTCTTTTCTCAAACCTTTTGTGCTTAACCGCTTTTCTCCCAAGGTTACTGTTCCCGCTCCTGTTTCGGGCTCCTCTGATGTCTTCGCTGTCAAAGAGATCCTTGCCTCCAAGATCGTCTGAGGTAAAAGATTTTTTTTAATTGATTGGGAGAATTGTGGCCCTGAAGAGAGGTCCTGGGAACCTGAGGCCAACATTTTTTTACAAGGAGCTTGTCCGCAGATTCCTGAGCTCCAAAAAGAGGGGGAGACCTAAGGGGGGGGGATACTGTTACGATCCCTGCTCCTCCCCAGAGCGCTCGCGGCGTTCTTCTGTCTGCAGCACCCCGGTCAGACCCGCTGACCGGGAGCGCTGCTCTGCTATCACCGGCGGGGATGCGATCCGCGTAACCGGACGCGCCCGCCCTCGGGTCGCATCCCAATCGTCTCACCTTTCCCGTTCTCCTGCTGTCATGTCCCGGTGCGCTCGGCCCCGCTCTCTAGGGCGCGCGCGCGCCAGCTCTCTGAAATTTAAAGGGCCAGTGCACCACTAATTGGTGCCTGGCCCAATCAGTTGTAATCACTCCCATTCCGTATAAAAACCCACTTCCCCTTCCTGTCCTTGCCAGATTTTGTTGCCCTAGTGCCCTGAGAAAGCGTTTTGTGTATCCCAAGCCTGTGTATCCAGACCCTTGCCGTTGGCCCTGACTACGAACCATTGCTGCCTGCCCTGACCTTCTGCTACGTCCGACCTTGCTCTTGCCTTGTCCCTGTGTACCGCGCCTGTCTCAGCTGTCAGTGGGGTTGAGTCGCTATCGGGTGGAACGACCTGGGGGTTACCTGCCGCTGCAAGTCCATCCCGCTTT
The DNA here is from genome assembly GCF_029499605.1 of Hyla sarda. Taxonomy (NCBI): domain Eukaryota; kingdom Metazoa; phylum Chordata; class Amphibia; order Anura; family Hylidae; genus Hyla; species Hyla sarda. The sequence continues at coordinate 18,313,818 of NC_079189.1, forward strand.
GCGGTGGGCTCTGGTGAAAACCAGTAACCCCTTAGATTTCGTTCCCCTGGTACGGCCCACACCATCACCTCACTGACACAGAGGATCCACCTCCAGTGTCCTCTCTGCATACCAGTCCGGATCCTGACAGGGTTAAAAGGTTCTGACAGGTTCTTTGTTTGTTTTGTTGCCTGTTTACACCTAGCTGTCTAGCTGGTCAGCTGACCGCTTAATGAGAGCACCTGTGAGTTGCCTATTTAACCTGGCAGTTGGCTCTCAGTCAGCGCCTTTGCTCCAGTAGTTAGTGTGTATTCCCTGTTTCTCCTGTATAACCCGGCATCTTTGACTTTTGGCTTTCTTCTCGACTTCTCTCTGGTATTAGTGACTTGGTACTTTGACTTCTCCTGGCTTTGACGCGGTTAGTTGACTCTGGGCTATTGTGTGAGTGTGTAGTCGTATTTTGTTAGTCTTTCTGTTATCCCACTGTTTCCAGACCTAGTCAGTGTCATTGTAGTTTATTATTTTGACTATTACGCCCCTCACTTATACAGGAAGGGACTGTCTTTGTGGTTACGGACCTGTCATTTAGGGCAGGTATGTAAGTAGGCAGGGAAAGGGGAGTGGGCGAGACTAGTGTGCATTCCTTCCCAGCCCATACGTGACAGTTACTATTTTTTTCAAATATTCCAGTGCTCTACATTCTTGTAAAGCCGAAATCACTGAAAGGATAGTGGCGAGACTCCTGCAAATGAGTGCTGGGTGCTAATATTACATGCAAATAATAGGTGGATCTTTTAGTTGATGTTGTGCTGCTTCACTCCTGTCTTGAGACCAGTTGTCGCTCCTAAGCCTTGTATATGGGAGTTTTACCCGTCTCAACGCAACTAATGCCACAACTGATGACAAGTTGTCATCAGTTGTATGGCATCCAGCGTCCATTGTTTCTGGCACCAGTGCCCTCCGGCGTGTTCAACCATCCGGCGTCAAAATTGAGGCGCTGGATGATTGTGAACTGTCCAATTCAAATGAATAGAATCAGTTCTAGCACCAATTTTCCCCACGAGATGGGTTTCACTGATTGGGTTACATTAGCACTAGCACAAAAAAGTGGAAACTTAGCTTTAGGTTTACACAAGGCATGCTACCAAAAATAAAGCAATCTGCTAATTGACTAAAGCCAATCAATCACCTAAAAGTTTCAATATCCTCAACCATAATACAAACAATGCTGGCTATTAGGTTACCATTCTCATGGTTTTGTTTCATAACCATAATGCCTTGCTCTAATCAAAAAAAACCTCATGTGTTCCAACTGTTTGTATGCAATATAAAACTAATTTTCCAAACTTTTTAATCATAGGTGGTCGCCAACTGGGGTATTTTATTTGCGAAAAAAGCCATAAGAAGCCCATGTCAGAGAGAAATACGATTTGGCATCAAATCCAGTTATGAGTAAATGCAGTCAAAGCTGATCCAGAGAAACGAGACAGATCTTTAAAAAAATGGGGGAACCTTCGGAAAAAAGTAAAAGCAAAGCTTGCCACAATTTCTCCAGAGAGTCGAAGAACAGGTGGGGGTCCCCCTTGATCAGAGGTGTTAACAGCTGTGGAAGAAAAAGTTAGTTCAACTTATACCCAAGAACAAATTATTGGCTTTGGACAGGTGGATGTCTGAAATATGACGTTACAACCAGGTAAGTCTTCGAAATAAAGAAACCTAGAAACCATAATGCAAGTAATTCCTGAAATCTAACTTGTTCAATTTTTTTTATCACTTTCACTAGCCTCTGCAACCCACCTGCGTCCCAATACACCAGAAGGTCTTTGGTTGAGCAGCCTAGTCCACCTTGTGTAGATAATCTTCATAAAATGCCAACAATGCTTGCCAAGCCGAGGGGTACACATGTTTCCCCGTCAGGGTCTATGAATTTTGGAGGGGGGAGGGGGGATGATCAGGGGAACTCATTCTTCTCAGGCCCAGTGGAACATCAGTCACCTATTCCCTCAAGTCCCACCCACTCTTGTATTTCACTCCAATCCAGTCTCCAGAATCAAGATGCAACTCTTTCTAGGGAGGAGGGTTTAACACCGGAGGAGCCTATCCCACATTGTGACCTAGTGAGTTTTGAGGTGTCGCCATTGGATTTGACTCTAAATTGTAAAGATATATTAGTCCAGACAGAACCAAAAGATTATAAATCTTCCACTGGGCCACAAACACCTGAAGAATTCCTTATGCAGATTAAATATCAGCTAGCACATTATCCCCAAGAAAACCCTTCAAGATATGACAAAAAAGTTTACACATTGCCAAAAATTTAACATAGAAAACTTGTACAGTAAGGATCGTTAAAAACGTCAAGTACTATCAAGTCTGTTTATGGTTGCCGTTATTGAAATTTGGTGAAGTTACCCCTAATAATTTAGACAGATGTGTTGCGCTTTCCTTCATATAACTCAGGTGCTCCATTTCTCCACATTAGCTTATATTTTATTTTATGGATGAGCTGCTTACTCCCCCAACTGTGTTTGCATTTGTCCTGAGACCGTCACTATGCTTGGCCATGAGTCAGGACTTTTCACTGAGTATTGTTTAACAAAAATAAAGTAAAGGCACGTTAAGTGAAGAACAGTGTTTACATTTATTGATTTTACTAAATAAATAAAAATATATACATATGTACAACAGTAGCCTGTATATCTATAAATATCTAATTATATATATATATATATATATATATATATAAACAAACGACTTTGCTTATTGGAATTTAAGTCAGATTTTGATGGAGCTAGAGAATGAACAAAAAAAAAAAAAAAACTGAAGGTAAAGGCAAGACCTGAGAGCCTATCAGGGTTAGCGCTATTATAGCCGAATTAGTACTATGAACAAAACATTTTTATGGTTAATCACATTTAAAGGGGTACTCCGGCCCAAAGACATCTTATCCCCTATCCAGGGGATAGGGGATAAGATGTCTGACCGCGGGGGTCCAGCCGCTGGGGACCCCCGCAATCTTGCATTCAGCACCCACCTCGGGGAGCTGCACGCCGTACTGCCAGCTCAGAATCTGCTGTGTGACGACCACCGGGCCGGAGTATCGTGACGTCACAACTCTGCCCCCGTGTGACGTCACGCCCCACCCCCGCTATGCAAGTCTATGGGAGGGGGCATGACCGTCACTCCCCCTCCCATAGACTTGCATAGGCCCTTATCAGCCACCCCTATGTCAGTGCGATTACAGCAATATCCAATTTATATAGTTTAACTGTTTAACTGCTTTTTAAAAATAGTAACTTTTTTAAATAAGATGCTTTGAATTGCTCTATTCTGACCTTATAATTAAATTTTTATTGTCTATGGAGTCATGAAAGGGCTCATTTTTCGTGTCATAATCTCAAGTTTTTTATCTTTATTATTTTTACATAGAAGTGATTTTTCGATCATTTATTCCGTTATTTCTGATATCTAACATGGCAAAAAAAAACTCAAATTCAGGCTTTTATGTGTTTTTTTGTTTAGGCCATTCTTCGTGCGCAATAAATATTGTTATATTTTAACCCCTTAAATGGGCACTGTCACCAACTTAATTTTTTTATATGATGTAGTACTTATGTACTACAACATATCTCTAATATACCATATTTATCGTCGTATAACACGCACTTTTTAGGCTAAAATTTTTAGCCTAAACTCTATGTGCGTGTTATACGCCGATACAACCCCAGGAAAGGCAGGGGGAGAGAGGCCATCGCTGCCGGCTTCTCTCCCCCTGCCTTTCCTGGGGTCTAGAGCCCTGCTGCCGTCCCTTCTCTCCCCCTGGCTATCGGCGCCGCTGCCCGTTCTGTCCCCCTGACTATCGGTGCCGGCGCCCCATTTCCGGCGCCGATAGCCAGGGGGAGAGAAGGGGCAGCGGCACCCATTGCCGGCGCCGCTTCCGCGTTGCCTCCCCCCATCCCCGGTGGCATAATTACCTGTTGCCGGGGTCGGGTCCGCGCTGCCTCAGGCCTCCGGCGTGCGTCCCCTGCGTCGTTGCTATGCGCTGCACGGTGCGGCGCATGACGTCAGTGCGCCGCGCCGTGCATAGCAACGACGCAGGGGACGCACGCCGGAGGCCTGCAGCAGCGCGGATCCGACCCAGGTAATTATGCCACCGGGGATGGGGGGAGGCAACGGGGCAGCGGCGCCGGCAATGGTTGCCGCTGCCCCTTCTCTCCCCCTGGCTGTCGGCGCCGCTTCTCTCCCCCTGGCTATCGGCGCCGGCAATGGGGCGCCGGCACCCATAGTCAGGGGGACAGAACGGGCAGCGGCGCCGATAGCCAGGGGGAGAGAAGGGCCGGCAGCAGGGCTCTAGACCCCAGGAAAGGCAGGGGGAGAGAAGCGGGCAGCGACAGCCTCTCTCCCCCTGCCTATCCTGGGGGTGTATCGAGGTATACACGCGCACACACGCACCTTCATTTTACCGTGGATATTTGGGTAAAAAACTTTTTTTACCCAAATATCCTTGGTAAAATGATGGTGCGTGTTATAGGCCGGTGCGTGTTATAGGCCGGTGCGTGGTATACCCCGATAAATACGGTACTTTTATTTTTAATTTTTTTCATTAAAAAGGTTTAATTTACATTTAAAAACCGGCCACTGAAAAAGGACTGATTTTGGAGTGGCAATCAGTCCTTTTTTCAGTCAGGCTGCACTCGCTCCCACTGGCTGGGAGGCCACTCCTCCCGCACATCGCCGCCTTGTTGCCGCCGCTAGCCCTGCACGCCCGCTGCTGGACTCTGCAGTAACTGCAAGTGTAATGAGGGAACGGGGTATGTGGGGCGGGGGAGGAGGGAACGGGCTAGGGCCGTAGCGGGGGGGGGGGGGGCTAGCAAAAAAAAAAATAGGATGGTGGGAGCTACCCTTTAATGATGAAGCCCATTTTTTTACCTCAAGGATCAGAGCATTTTTTGCAAATCTGACCACTGTCACTTTAAGCATTAATAACTCTGAATTGCTTTTACTTATGAATTTGATTCCAAGATTGATTTTTCGTGACATATTCTACTTTATGGTAGTGGTACATTTTCGGTGATGGTTGCATCATGTCTTGGTGAGAAATTCCAAAATGTCATTAACAATTGGAAAATTTAGCATTTTTCCAACTTTGAAACTCTCTGCTTGTAAGGAAAATGGACATGCTAAATAAATGATATGTTGATTCACATATTCAGTATGTCTACTTTATGTTGGCATCATAAAGTTGACATGTTTTTACTTTTTTGAAGACATTTTACGAAAATTTCAAAATCTGAATTTTGTAGGGACCAGTTCAATTTTGAAGGGATTTTGAGGACCTTTATGTTAAAATTCCCCCATAAATGACCCCATTATGAAAACTTCACCCCTCAAAGTATTCCAAATGAGATTCAGAAAGTTTGTTAACCCTTTAGGTGTTTCAAAGGAATAGCAGCAAAGTGGAGGAGAAAATTCTAAACCTTAATTTTTCACACTAACATGTTCTTGTAGACCCATTTTTTTTTTTCATTTTTACAAGGGGTAAAAGGAGAAAAAGCTCGACAAAATTTGTAACCCAATTTCTCTCGAGCATGGAAATGCCTCATATGTAGATCTGAAATGCTCTGCGGGCACAGAAAAGGGCTCCGAAGGGAAGGAGCGATATTGGGGTTTTGGAGAGAGAATTTGTCTTAAATTGTTTTTTGAGACCATGTTGCATTTACAAAGCACCCATGGTGCCTGAACAGTGGAAAGACCCCACAAGTGACCCCATTTTGAGAACTACACCCAGCAAAGAATTCATTTAGGGGGATAGTGAGCATTTTGACCCCACAGGTGTTTAAGGAAAGTTTTCAGAACAAGGCCGTGAGAATGAAATTTTTAATTTTGCTGCAAAATTTGCACATTTAGCATCAATTTTCTCGCTTTCACAAGGAAAACTGTAAAAATAACACCCCTAGGTTTGTTGGTCATTTTCTTCTGAACACTCCTGTACCCCACATGTAGTCATAAGTCGCTGTTTGGACATACAGCAGAGCACAAAGGATAGGAGCATCTTTTTAAATTTTGGATGTAGATTTTGCTGAATCAGTTCTTTCACACCATACATGTTTGTAGTGCCCACCCTAGTACCAGAACAGTGGAAACACCTCCCAATGACCCCATTTCCCCTCAAAGAATTAATTTAGGGGGGTAGAGAGCATTTTTACTCCACACGTGTTTAAGGAAGGTTTTTAGTAGGGATCAACCGATCGGCCGATATTCACGATTTTGTAAGTTATTGGTATTGGCATCTAACCTTGCCGATAATGCCGATAAGTGGCCGGACATCCCTGTGTCCAGAAAGATGTTTTTGGGACACAGGGATGCCCCGTCAACTCTCTGCGGCCCCGCGTTAAGTTTAAAAACGCACGGGCCGTCGGAAGACGTCCTGACGTCCTGTGCATGCACCCATAGCAACGGAGGCGCTGAGGAGCGGAACATGGAGGTGGAAGACGCGCGCTGGCCAGCATGGTAAGTGACCAGCAGCACGTCAGCTTCGGTGCTCAGGAGTGGTTGTCAGAGCACTGAAGTACACAGGCATACAGCCTCCAGCCATACACTGTATATGTATGTGTAGAGGTAGAAAGCCGACACTACAAGAACTAAACCACAAGAAATCACGGAGGAGCGCAACTCGACTGGAGCCGGACGTAGCAGACTTGTGACGGCGGTGCTCAGCTCTAAAACAGCAGCAACTGACGTAGAAGAAGAGAACAGACGGAGCGACACTCACCAGGCAGGTACTTCTTTATTCACAAAGCTGTGACATCAAGCGGGGTACAGGCGGGGGAGTGGGATGGAGGAGGGATAGCCGGAACAAGTTGTTTCGTGCACTGTGCGCACTTCCTCAAGCCGGATGTGGCGTTACATAGAGGCGGAGCCCCGCCGTCGCCAGGAAACCAGACAACAACACCAACATCATGTGACCATGGGGTTAGATCACGTGAACTGTGAAAAGTAAGTACAAAAACAACATAAAAGATATGCATATAACAAAATAACAGTAACACAGCCAAATCAAAGAAAAGACACATATTCATTTCTATCATTAAGACCAATGTTGCCTGTTGCATTCAGCCACGCAATCCAGCGGGCTTCTTTCTATATGAGAAATCTGTGCCTGTCTCCTCCATTGCGGAGGGGAGGAACCTTCTCCAATCCTAGAAATTGCAGGGCACTTGGGTCATCTTCATGTGCCTCTTTCATGTGGGCAGTCAATCTGGGAGCCCCAGTTCTGGTTTGGAGAGAACGAACATGTTCCCGGAAACGGACCTGGAGCTGCCTGATAGTCTTGCCCACATAGTAGCGTCTACAGGAACACAGTAAAACGTAGACCACGAAGGTGGACCTACAGGTAATTAAATCTTTGACTGTATGAGTAACACCACCTAATGTGACATAGTCACACCTGTGGAAGTGGTCACAGTGTGGACAGGATCGACATGGTCGATTTCCTGTAAAAGCTTGACTGGAGAGCCAGTTGGAAATGGGCTTAGATTGCACCTGAGTACATTTTTTCAATTTATCACTGATAGTCAGATTTTTACGGTAAGTGATTAGTGAGGGATTACTAGCCACCTCTTGAAGATCAGGATCTGACTCCAACAGGAACCAGTTGCGGCATATGGCATTAGACACAGCCTGGATCATGTTGGAGTTGGCTAGAGAAAAAGTAAACCTTTTAGAAGGAGCCAGCTGTTGCTTTCTAGGAGATGAAAGTTGGCTTCTATCGAGGGTTCTGACTCTGTTAAGGCTGGATTCTATAACTTTAGGAGGGTCTTTAGGAAGACGCTGCTTTAGGTCATTCGCTTGACTCTCGAAAGTATGATCATCACTGTTGTTGCGGCGAAACTGGGAATAGGGAATACTGTGCTTCATGTGCTGGGGATGGGAGCTATGACAATGGAAGAGAGCATTCTTAGCTGTTGGTTTGCGGAAGCCCTCCGTCACGAGGGTACCGTCAGACACCTTAAGCTTAATGTCCAAAAAGTCAAGCTCATGACCACCGAAGACAGCCGTGAAGAACATGTTCTCCTCATTCACAGTATTCAGGTGTGCAACAAAGTTGAAAAAGTCAGTTTCCGTAGAGTCCCATATGACCAAAACGTCATCTACGTAACGAACAAAGAGCTTAATGTATATAGTGACATCATCTTCTTACAGCCGGCTGGCCAGGTCCTTACTGCTCACTGTCCGGCCAGGTCCATACTGCTCACCGGCCAGCAGGAGCTGCCTACATGGACTGCACCTCACCTGGAACAGGTATCTGATGGCCGCTTCTACAGTTTGCAGCTCGCAGGAGAGGAGAGGCAGAGGCTGAGAGGCGGTGACTCTCTTTTCTTGCACTCCGGTGAGCAGCCGCGGACAGGGCTGGCAGAAAAATATCAGATGTGCCTGTGCTCTGCGACCAGCCCCAGCAGCCCCTTCTCTTAAAGTGGCAGAGGGGCAGCAGCAGCTGGTCGGACGCATCGCCGCTGCTCGTGGGTGATGTTGATATAGATCCTAATTTGCAGTGGTCGGGGCCTTAGGTGGCCGCCTAAGTGCCCTAATGCTACAGCCATATCTGGGTAGCATGCTAGACTGAAAAACTGCCAAAAACAAAGGAAAAAGCTGTGGCAGTTTCTTTGTTTTTAATGGCATCTTGGCTTGTGTAAAAAAAAAAAAAAAAGGGGAAAACTTAGCTTTAGATTTACACAAGGCATGCTACCAAAAAATCAATCAAAAGCAATTTGCTAATTGACTAAAGCCAATCAATAACCTAAGAGTTTCAATATCCTCAACCATAATACAAACAATGCTGGCTATAAGGTTACCTTTCTCATGGTTTTGTTTCATAACCATAATGCCTTGCTCTAATAAAAGCTTATGTGTTCCTGCTGTTAGTATGCAACGTAAAACTAATTTTCCAACATTTTTAGTCATAGGTGGTATAAGGTCCAAAGCCTCATTATGGAATCATAATTATTTTATAATTGTATTTGTGTATAACGTTTAATCTAAGGCATGGGTGAGGGTTCATTCAGACTGTGTATTTGTTTTTGTGTATCCCAGTTTTATTGGGGGGCCTGTCTGTCTGTGTTAGTTATACCTCCTTTGAAGTCAGGCACTCTGGCCATCATAAAACAAACTAAGATAAGGGACCAGGAAAGAGGGATGGCAGTCCAACCCCCCCCCCCCGCCCCCACCCCCCCCACCCCCGCCACCTTGTGGGGTCAAATGAATTTCATTTTCCCTCTTAAAATAAAACCCCTATGAAACTGAGATGCTGGACAAACCTTTGTCCAAGCCTTTGGCAAAAGCTGACAAGACATCCTAAGATACAGCTGGACTCTCACTCACAAGGACTGCTATACCATTATGCTGTAAGGATTTTTTTTTGTTTTATGAACTTGTCTTGCTGAACTCTTTTATATATTTTTTTTACCTGTATGTCATTTGTTCCTTTTATACATACCTTTTTTTCAGATTAAATGTTTCATTAATCAGGTATGGTCTTTGGTCTCTAAATATAGGAGCTCACCTTTCTGAAGGAAGCTTTGGTTAAACACATTTATCAAACGGTTACATTGGTGACTTGCTGGGACTAGTAGTGGATACCCAGATATCTGGTGGCTTTAACCCTTGCACCATCACATTCTCTCTAGCATCTTGGCAGGACCGATAGGGTGTGATGGTGAGAGGTGGTCGCCAACAAAAAAAGCGATAAGAAGCCCATGTCAGAGAGAAATGCAATTTGGCATCAAATACTGTTATGAGTAAATGCAGTTGAAGTGGATCGCAGAAAAGAGACAGATCTAAAAAAAAAGGGTGAACCTTTGGAAAAAAGTGAAAGCAAAGCTTGCCACAATTGCTCAAGAGAGTCGAAGAACAGGTGGGGGTCCCCCTTGTTCAGAGTTGTTAACAGCTATGGAAGAAAAAGTGAGTTTGACTTATAGCCAAGAACAAATTGTCGGCTTTGGACAGGCGGATGTCTGAAATATCACGTTACAATCAGGTAAGTCTTCAAAATAAAGAAACCTAGAAACCATAATGCAAGTCTCTGCAACCCACCCGCGCCCCAGTACACCGGAAGGTTTTTGGTGGAGCAGCCGAGTCCACCATGTGTAGATAATCTTCATAAATCTGTTCCTGATAGGGTCAATGTGGGTCAGCAATTTCCAGTAGACCTAGGTTTGTCTGGTGCTCAGACAACGTTCTTACAAGAATACATTCACCAAAATATTGCGTTCATGCAAATGGTCGGAAACAGGCTACTCGACATGGAGAATTGCCTTAAGACCATTGCGTCTGCCATGCTTGCATGTCCTGCCCATTTTCAAACATCAGATGTTTCCCTGACGGCATCTATCGTGTTTCCCTATTGGTGTCTATCAATTTTGAGGGGGGGGGGGGATTCCTCGGGGGAACTTGTCCTTCTCAGGCCCAGTGGAACATCAGTCACCTATTCCTTCAAGTCCCACCCACTCTTGTATTTCACTTCAATACAGTCTCCAAAATCAAGATGCAACTCTTTCTGGGGAGGAGGGTTTAACACCGGAGGAGCCTACCCCACATAGGGACCTAGTGAGTTTTTAGGTGTTGCCTTTGGATTTCACTCTAAATTGTGGGTCCATTAAAGATATATTAGTCCAGACAGAACAACAGTTTCTAAATCTTCAACTGGGCCACAAACACCTGCAGAATTCCTTATGCAGATTAAAAAGGAGCTGGCACATTGTCTCCAAGAAATGCATGAAGATATCACCAAAAAGTTTACCCATTGCCAAAAGTTTAACATGGGAAACTTGTACAGTAAGGATGGTTAAAAACTTTAAGTTCTATCTTTATGGTTGCCATTATTGAAATCAGGTGAAGTTACCCCTAATGAGTTAGACAAATATGTTGTATCTTCCTTCATATAACCCAGGTGCTCCATTTATCCACATTAGCTTACATTTAATTTTATGGATGAGCTGCTTACTCCCCCAACTTTCCTTTAGAATATCGTGAGACCGTCACTATGCTTGGCCATGGGCTTGGACATTTCACTGAGTATTGTTTAACAAAAATAAAGTAAAGGCACAATAACTGTGAAGAACAGTGTTTACATTTATTGATTTTACTAAATTCTAAAAATAATTGTATATGTCCAACAGTATCTAATTATATACAGTATAGCTAAACAAATGACTTTACTTATTAGAATTTAAGGAACATTTTGGTGGAGCTAGAGAATGAACCAAAAAAAAACTGAAGGTAAAGGCAAGACCTGAGAACCAGGGTTAATGCTGTGAACAAAACATTTTTTGGTTAATCACATTTAAGCTCGTACCTGGGTTTCAACTTATAAATAAAAAAAGCGATCAGCAATAGCATTTCTTCGTGCACTGTTGGTCTCCGATCCCCGGATTATGGGACAAGGTATAGAATCATGAAGATCATCCGCTAACTCCACAGGGATATAATGCTCGTCTGCAACGTTATGGAGGATGCAGCAGGATAAGATTATTTTTTAAACAAGCTCTAAATTCTTTCAAAGATCACTCCCTGTCTGTCTCCAGGATGGGTGTGTTATTACAACTTGGCTCCATTCACTTCAATGGAACTGAACTGCAGAACCACACCCAACCTGGAGACAGACAGGGAGCTGTCTTTGAAGGAAATTAGGTCTGTTTTTCGATTCCTCGATAATTCTATAAGAATCAACATAAAAGCAAAGTGTTCAAGGAACTGTCAGAGCATCTTCTGTCCAAATACGGCCAACAACACACAGAGCTTCGGATTATCAAAAGATTCTCTGACATGAAAGTGTGTGAAAAAAGCAATAAAAGCAAAAAGGGCGGTGGGAATAGAAAAAGACAAAAGTCGCAGCGCACGCTGAAATGTCGCAACTGCGACCACAGAAACGATGGAGATACGCAAAAAAAAAAAGCTACCACCAATTATTAATGTGCTTCTATGTTTAATTAGACCCAGAAAAGTAACTTGGCGTAAAATGTGTATTTCCGGATCACTCTTGACAATTTCAATGAGCATTTATGTTAAACACAAGTAGAAATACTATATTTTCACTAAACCAAAATAATACATTTAATTTGACCTGAAATGCATTTTCCACATTTACTATAAACGCCTTTAATGTGTAGTTATGGTGAAATATAGGCCAGCCCACTGCTTTGCTCTGCTTGTTTTGTACTGCAATGTAATAGCTTTTATAGGCTCATTCTGTAGTAACACTGCTGGGATCTGTAGTGCACCAACTAGACATTGTAATGCAGGGAGGTGACAGGTCACTGTCTGAGGTCGGCCCACTGCTCAACGCTTTTCTCAGCTTGCTTTCTATTAGATTTGTAAGGGCTTTCTGGGATCAGTAGTTCCTCCGTACACTGCTCTGTCTCGCTCAGCTTTTTCTTCAAGATGGCCGCAATACAGTGCATAGACCCTTATCAGCCTCTTAAACCCACCCCTATTTCAGTGCGATTACAGCAATATCCAATTTATATAGTTTAAATGTTCAACCACTTTTTAAAAATTGTAATTTTTTTTTATAAGATGCTTTGAATTGCTCTATTCTGCCCCCCATAATAAAAATTTTTTGTCTATGGGGTTATGTAAGGGCTAATTTTTTGTGTCATGATCTCAAGTTTTTTATCTTTATTATTTTTACATAGAAGTGATTCAATTTATTCAATTATTTCTGATATGTAACATGGCAAAAAACATCAGAAATTCTGGCTTTTATGTGTCTTTTTGTTCAGGCCATTCTTCGTGCGGGAATAATATTGTTATAATGTAATAGTTCAGGTGATTCCGCACGCGGTGATACCAAACATGCTAGGTCTTAGAAAAGGTCTTGCAAAGAGTCAAAAGGAGCAAAATCCCTGGTGATATCAGCCTCGTCTACAGCACATTAGTATAAGATCTCGAGAACTACACACGTTCATGAGTTTGTGACATCGGCCTCGTCTACAGCACATTAGTAAAAGATCTCGAGAACTACACACGTTCATGAGTTTGTGACATCGGCCTCGTCTACAGCACATTAGTATGAGTATAAGATCTCCATCCTACGCACGTTCATGAGTTAGTATCCTTAGAGCTTGATGGTGACATCGGCCTCGTCTATACCACATTAGTATAAGATCTCTAGACCTACACGTGCACGAGTCTAGCACAGTGGTAGTGTATATACCTTGTATTGTGCTGACCCGGGTTCGAATCCTGCCCATACCCCAATGTTGAAGATTTCTGAAACTAAACACTTCTATGTGTATTACCCTTAGAGCTTTGGTGTTGGAACCTCTGATCTTCCATTTCCAACAGCGCAATGCTGGGCTATATAAGGGCCGCCAATGGCTGGCCATTCACTTACATTACAGCCTATGGCAGTGTACATACCTGCTGACTGGACACTGTGGACATTACCAGCAGAGACTTCTGCAGCTTCAAACAACAGTGACGTCATCAGCTTCAATAGCACAGCGGCAGTGCTCCTACCCTAGACTCTGGCGACACGGGTTCAAGTCCTGCTTCAGCCTCTCAAGAAATAACTAAAGTGTGCTGATACCTGTATGAAGCGATCCTGTGTATACAATATATGGTGACAGTGGTCATAGGATAAAGTGAAGTATTCACTATAAAAACACAACAAAGCATCGTGATCAGTGTTTGTATAGATCTCTGTGGCAGTAAAGAAGAATGGATCACAAGGTATTGAAATTAATGATGATTGTCATTTCTACTACAATGGCGACCAACATGGATCGGGACAAAGACTGCAAGTTACCTCCAACAAGTGTCTTCACAGAGATATACAATAATCTCACATGTCCCAATAACACTGGGGATGACAAGGAGCAGCGCAACAATGTAACACGTTTTCTCTCAACAAAAATGACCTATGAAGATGTCCGTGCGGTCAACTCTCAACTCCTTATTCTGATTAAGAATTTATTTCAAAATGAACAATATGAAAAGTCAGAAATAAGGGACATTGTGGACACACACATACGTTCCCTTACTCATTGCATAAAAAAGAGCAAAAAAGAAAAGCGTCTCCAACGGTATATAGTGAAATTCTACAACCTATCAAGGAATCCTTGTGGACTGATTAAAATATTCCTATTCGAGATTGAAAAACTGAATGCAAAGCACTAATTCCTGAAATAGGTGAAGTGACGTCACCATCATGTATAGTACAGAGGTAACACTTCTATCTATCATGCTACCGGCAGAGGTTCAAGTCCCTCACGTGAAGACTCCTGAAAGTGAGCGCCGAGTCCTCCTGTCATAACAATGTGGATCCTGCAGTTTCTTTTCTTCTCCCTTACTCCTCTTATAAGATGAATCGTCCTGTCAGGTATATGATCGATTGTCTTATGTGTATATATCTGTATCACCCACTTTCTTTTAACTTTACTTAAATAAATAAAAAAATAGGTTTTAAACCTCCAGTCTGACGTCTCTATTGACGCCTCCTTTTTGTTCGTTCTTAAGGTCAAACATGTTTCCTACACGTCCTGCAGCTAGAGACTGACTTGGTTCAGGACGTATCTTGTAGACAGAACATTGCTGGATAAATCCCAGTCTGTGAGGACAGGTAAGGGGAAGAGCCCTGGTCATTACTATCAGTAGTGCCGGAGTCTGCGGTTTCTCCATAAGTGAGCGAGCGCTGCTACATTAGAGAAATAGTTAGAACCTCACAGGTGATGTCAGCAGCGTGTATAGTACAGAGGTCGTGTATCTGTGGTGTTCGCTGCCGACAGAGAATCAAGTCCTGGGCCTGAGGGTTTGGGAGACAATTGATCATATACCTGACAGGACAATTCATCTTATAAGAGGAGTAAGGGAGAAGAAACTGCAGGATCCACATTGTTATGACAGGAGGACTCGGCGCTCACTTTCAGGAGTCTTCACATGATGGACGCGCTGAAGAATGTTCGGATTAATCATCAAAATCTGCAACTGCTCATGGAGAAAATGCTTTTTGTTTTTTGAAACAAGATGTAAAGACGTCCTTAGGGCGGTAAAACATGAGGCAGCAGGACGAGAACCTCTGCCGGTAGCACGATAGATAGAAGTGTTACCTCTGTATATTATGAATACCATGTGATCCATTCTTCTTTACTGCCACAGAGATCAATAAAAAGACTGATCATGATGATTATGTACACAGGATAACTTCATACAGGTATTAGATACACAGGATGGCTTCATACAGGTATTAGATACACAGGATAGCTTCATACAGGTATCAGCACACTATAGTCATTAGTTGTAACAGTAAAGCAGGACTTGAACCCGTGTCGCCAGAGTCTAGGGTAGGAGCACTGCCGCTGTGCTATAGAAGCTGATGACATCACTGCTCTGCTGTAAAAGTTGTAGAAGTCTCTGCTGGTAATGTCACCGGTATCCAGTCATCAGGTATGTACACACTGCCACAGGCTGTAAAGTGAGTGAAAGGCATTGACAGCCTTATAAAGCTCAGCCATGGGCTATTTAAAATAGAAGATCAGAGGGTATTCTACCAACACCAAATCTCTAAGGGATCATATACATAGAAATTGGCAACACAACAACATGGGACAGGAAGGATTTGCACCTGGATCAGCAGAACATAGGTTATACACATTATAGAGAAGAAGCTGAAGTGACTGTTATGCTCTAAGGCTACACAATCATGAACGTGTGCAGCTCTCGAGATCTTACACTAATGTGGTATAGATGAGGCCGATGTCACCATCAAACTCTAAGGACACAAACTCATGAGCATGTGTAGTCCTCGAGATCTTATACTCATATTAATGTGCTGTAGATGAGGCACAGACCTAGCGTGTTTGGTATCGCCGCGTGCGGAATCACCTGGACTATTTAAATATAACATTATTAATGTTACATAATGAATGGACAAAAATAAAAACAAGAATTTCTGACTTTTCTGTTACATTACATTTTAGAAATACTGGTAAAATCCATGTTAAAATGGTAAAAATAAAAACTAGAAATCAAGGTACAAAAAACTTAGCCCTCACACAACTCTGTAGACAAAAATGACATTATACGGGTCAGAATAGAACAATTAAAAGAATTTTAAAAATAAATAAATAATAATAAAAAAAATTATTACAAAAATAAAAATAAAAAATATGTCTACTTTGTGACATGGTCTCCAACATGCCGGAATAAATAATTGGTCATCACAAAATTGTCTTATGTGTATATATCTGTATCATCCACTTTCTTTTAACTTTACTTAAATAAAAAACATAATCTTTAATCCTCCAGTCTGACGGCTCTATTGACGCCTCCTTTTTGTTCGTTCTTCAGGTCAAACATGTTTCTTACACGTCCTGCAGCTAGAGACTGACTTGGTTCAGGACGTATCTTGTAGACAGAACATTGCTGGATAAATCCCAGTCTGTGAGGACAGGTAAGGGGAAGAGCCCTGGTCATTACTATCAGTAGTGCCGGAGTCGGCGATTTCACCATAAGTGAGCGAGCGCTGCTACATTAGAGAAATAGTTAGAACCTCACAGGTGATGTCAGCAGCGTGTATAGTACAGAGGTCGTGTATCTGTGGTGTTCGCTGCCGACAGAGGGTCAAGTCCTGGGGCTGAAGGTTTGGGAGACAATGGATCATATACCTGACAGGACAATTCATCTTATAAGAGGAGTAAGGGAGAAGAAACTGCAGGATCCACATTGTTATGACAGGAGGACTCGGCGCTCACTTTCAGGAATCTTCACATGAGGGACATAAAGGAGAAGGTTTGGATTTTCTACAAAAAATCACAATTTCGAATAAGTAATGTTGTGTTTCCTGCTTCTGAAAAAAAACTCTTGTTATTTTTAGACACAAGACGTAAAGACGTCCTTAGGGCGGTTAAACATGAGGCAGAAGGACTAGAACCTCTGCCGGTAGCATGATAGGTAGAAGTGTTACTTCTGTACTATACATGATGGTGACGTCACTTCACCCGCTTCAGGAATTAGTTAATTATTCTTCTTTTACTGCCACAAAGATCTATAAAAACACTGGGGCTTTTTTGCTCATTTTCACTGTATGCATTTTCTAAGGTACAGACCAAGCGTGTTTGGTATCACCGCGTGCGGAATCACCTGAACTATTAAAATATAAATATTATTTATCTCATCTGATGAATGGCCTAAAGAAAAAGCCAGAATTTCTGACATCTTTTGTCACATTACATATTAGAAATACTTGATTTTATGACAAGACAAGACGCTTAACAACAATTATGCTTAACAACTTCTTTACTGAAACTCAGCAGCCAGTAAGTATTGTAAGTATTAACAGAAAAATACTTTTTTATAGGGTGCAACCTAGTATGAAGTCCCATAACAATAGCCAATCAGACTGCATCACAGGTGATAAAGGTGGCCAACTCTCAGGTATCTTCCTTCTTCTTTGCTGCTCAGCAGTGTGACTAGATAAGTACAGAATTTTCTCTCACACAAAATTCTCATTTTTTCTTCATTATTTCCATTGTTATTCATTTATTTTACAAAATCGTTATTTTCTCCTCTTTCCTTTTATCCTTTCATCTATTATATCTTAATCTCTTTATTTCCTATATATCACTTGATAGTTTTTTCTTATATTCCGTTTGTCTTACAATTTTCACAAACAGACAAAGCTCTTATAGATCAAGAAATCAGAGACTTAATTACCAAACAGGCAATTATTCTAGTTCCATCCCACTCACCAGGTTTTACCAGCAATCTGTTTCTGGTGAAAAAGAAGGATGGAGGTCACAGACCAGTGATCAATTTGAAACTACTGAACAATCTAGTGATTTATCGCCAGTTCAAAATGGAGGGCATACATTTACTAAGAGACATCCTATTGAAACACGACTGGCTAGTAAAAATAGACTTAAAGGAGTAGTCCAGTGGTGACTCAGTGGTGAACAACTTATCCCCTATCTTAAGGATAGGGGATAAGTTGCTGATCGCGGGGGGTCCGACTGCTTTGGCCCCCTGCGATCTCCTGTATGGAGCCCCAACAGCCCGCGGGAAGGGGGAGTGTCGACCTCCGCACGAAGCGGCGGCCGACACGCCCCCTCAATACAACTCTATGGCAGAGCCGAAGCGCTGCCTTCGGCAACCTCCGGCTCTGCCATTGAGATGTATTGAGGGGGCGTGTCGGCCGCCGCTTCGTGCGGGGGTCGACACCCGCTATCTGGCCGGAGAGCCGGGGCCCTGTACAGAGAGATTGCAGGGGGCCACAGCGGTCGGACCCCCCGCGATCTCAAACTTATCCCCTATCCTTAGGATAGGGGATAAGTTTTTCACCACTGGACTACCCCTTTAAAAGAAGCATATCTGACTGTCCTAATTCATCCCTCATCTCAAATGTTCCTACAATTTCTTTGGAAAAACCAAAAATGTCAATTCACTTGCCTCCCTTTCGGACTATCATCAGCCCCTTGGTGCTTTACAAAACTACTGAAACCAGTAGTGGCTTCTCTCAGAAGTCGAGGAGTTCGTCTTATCATCTATCTCGACGATATTCTCCTTATGATCCAATCAAAAGAGTTACTTTTGCTCCACATGAACTGGACTCTGTCTCTTCTGACTCATCTGGGTTTTCTGATAAATTACAAGAAATCAGTCCTTGTTCCTTCTAAGGACCTAGAATTTTTAGGCTTCATGATCAACACTCAGTTGACCACTCTAAGCCTTCCTTCAAGAAGGTTGAAAACCATTCGGAAAGAGATCAGACAAATGATGCGCAAAGATATAATCTCCTTCAGGACAATAGCTCGAATAGTTGGCCTCTTATCAGCCTCAGGCCATTTTTCCAGCCCCTCTCCATTACAGGGCTCTTCAATGTTTAAAGATTCGTCATTTAAGAGAAGGTCTCGGTTATTCCCACGAAATTCCCCTATCGCCAGAAGCCAGGGAAGAACTTCTCTGGTGGCTAACTCACATAGAATCTTGGAATGGCAAAGCAATTTTCCATCCGAATCCAGACATCATTATAGAATCGGATGCAAGTCTTTCCGGATGGGGAGCTCGCTGCGGTTCTCTTTCCACTGGAGGGAAATGGTCCCAGACGGAATCGCAATTACTCATAAATTGTCTGGAATTACTAGCGGGATTTTTTGCTTTAAAAAGTTTTACAAAAAATTCCTCCCACTGTTGTGTCCTCCTTCGTATGGACAACATTTCTGCTGTCCAATACATCAATCACCTGGGAGGTAAGAATTCCAAAATTCTTGCAGATTTTGTCAAAGATTTTTGGCATTTCTGTTTGGGCAGAAATATCGTCCCGAAAGCAGAATACTTACAAGGGATTTCAAATTCAGTGGCGGATTGGTATTTGCGCTACCTCACGGCCTCCAGCGATTGGAAACTTCTTCTTCCAATCTTTCAATTACACAATCAGTCAATCAATCAATCACTGGGGCCCTCTTCACATAGACCTTTTTGCCTCCCGCCTGAATACCCAACTACCTCTGTTTTTCAGTTGGTGTCCAGACCCGGAAGCTCTGGGGGTGGACGCCATCCTGCAATCTTGACCTCAGAAGACCCTATACGCTTTTCCTCCGTTCAATCTAATCCCTTGAGTTCTTCTTCAGCAATCGATCCAGAAGGCCACTCTAGTACTCATCACTCCCCTCTGGCCAACTCAATCGTGTTTTCCCCAAATTTTACACCTGCTCATAGACCTTCCTCGTCTCCTCCCTTCCACTCACGATCTTCTCCTAGATCCTCAAGGGAATTGTTACCCTCTGATACTGTCGGGCCAACTACCTCTGGTGGCTTGGATGATTTCGGGTCACCAAGATCTGATTTCCAACTTTCAAAATCAACTCAAGACATCCTTTCAGATGCATGGGCCCCGGGTACCAAATCAGCTTACGGATCAACCTGGAGACTTTGGTCTCATTGGTGCGATCAATGACATTTGGATCCCTTACGAACATCTATATCCCATATCTTAAATTTTTTGTCAGAAGCGTTTGATGCTGGTAAAGCCTACAGAACTAGTAATTTTTACCGTTCGGCAATCTCCTCTAAACACCTTCCTATAGATTCCATTCCTGAGGGTAGACATCCTTTAGTTTGTCAACTACTAAAAGGTATTCGTTTTCGTAGACCTCCTCTTCCTAAATATACTTCTACTTGGAATGTGAACATTATACTCGACATGTTTATATCCTGGGATGATAATGATGCCTTATCATTAAAATTCCTATCCTTCAAGCTTACTACTCTTTTATGCCTCATCTCCGTTAAAAGGGTCTCGGATGTAAAATCATTAGATATATCCCGCAGGCAATTTACACCTCAAGGCGTTGTGTTTTCTATATACCGACATACTCCATTCATATATAAGACGAATCTCCATTCTGTTTTCTATCCTTCCTTTCCGGATAATGAAAAACTTTGTGTTGTCCGTTGTCTTCGTACCTATGAATCCAGAACTGAATCTCTTCGATCTTCATCTTCTTCCCAATTATTAATTTCCTTTTGTAAACTCCATGCTCCAGTTTCCTCCTCCACTCTTGCTAGATGGGTTAAACAAACCATGCATCTTGCTGGTATTGATATTTCCAAATTTACTGCTCATTCTACCAGAAGTGCAGTCTCAACCAAACTTTTCCAATCTGGCGCTTCTCTTTCAGATTTATTAAAGGCGGCCAATTGGTCCTCTGACTCTACTTTCAAAACCTTTTATTTCAGACCTTAATCTCATGTGTCTATTTTATTATTGTAATAAGAAAGTAATTTTATTTGATACATGTCAATTATTTTATGTTATTTTGATTAAGCTTTGAACTAGCATAATACGAAGCGTCTTGTCTTGTCATAAAATTGGGAATTTTCCTATCCTAAGTGACGGAAAATTTGGATTTTATTAAAGACAAGACGCAAGTATTATCCCTCCCTGGACCCATCCCTATAATATGTTTTCTGTCTCTAATTACTCAACAGCTCCACAATAGACTCCATGCACCGTTGGACATCATTTTTGAAGTCATTTAATGGAACCTATGTTCCTTCGGCTTCCATTCAACCTGCATTATCTTCGTTGTCAACCTCCTATATTCTTCTACCAGTTGGATGATATTCCGCAAAGAAGAAGGAAGATACCTGAGAGTTGGTCACCTTTATCACCTGTAATGCAGTTTGATTGGCTATTGTTATGGGACTTCATACTAGGTTGCCTCACTACTATTTTGTGGCCAAACAACAGATAAAGAGTTATCGACACCTAACAACAAATTAACCCATAGGGGTTAAAAAATCCTCTTGAATGTGTTTTGATAAACAATACTTAACTTTTAATGTATATAAATAAAATGTGAGAACAAACATTTAAAACCACACCTCATGTGGTGTCACTATTTGGCTATTGGTCCCTACTGTACGCTAATAAGTGCAAGCGCTACTGGTGATCCCAATTAGGGGTATATATACCACTGTATCAGTCCACTATGAGGAAATCACTGCAATAGACTCCAAATTGGAATTTTGAATGGACGTATAGTACTCATAGCTTGCAGGCCAGACAAGGGTATACATTTAATTTGGTGACCAATCCACCATCAAAGCCTGGGGTGGTTGGAAACATCAATCACCATTCAGTGTTGGAGTAACCAACCCCCCCACCGCACTGTGCACAGCGGGTGTGGGTTGGACAGTAGTGCATAGATATGGATTTAGTTATTACTTGGGTTCATTCACTCTTTAGGACACAATGAGGTGCAAATTTAAAACAAGATGCTGTCACCCCGACATGTTTCGCCCCTCCCAGGGCTTTATCAAGGAGACAACTGACAGCAATTTGTCTTTAATAAAATCCAAATTTTCCGTCACTTAGGATAGGAAAATTCCCAATTAAATGATGATCAAAAAGTCACTTCATGTAAAAATGGAAATCATGGCACAAAATATTAGCCCTCACAGAACTCCGTAGACAAAAAATTATATTATAGGTGTTAGAATAGAGCAATTAAAAATAAATAACGAAATTTATTAAAAAAACACAAATATATATGTATACCTTGTGATATGGTCTCCATTATACTGGAATAAAGAATTGTTCATCACAAAATTTCCCCAGGATGGTTGGGAGTAGTCGCTCATTGAGGACAGTTAGATCCCATTCTTTATTCATGGCGGTGTTCTTAGACAATTGTGATCTCTTCTCTAATGTAATAGTGATCACTTATCATGAAATAGAAGAAGTCACCTCTACTGTAATAGATGACAAGGTCTCTTCCCCTTACCTGTCCTCACATCTATGATTTCTGGAGCAATGTTCTGTCTGATGGGATCATGTAGGATTTTGTTGCCTCTCGCTGTCTGAGGTTACGGAAACATTTTTGAGCTGATGAACCAAAAGGAACAGTCAATATAGTGAGAACAGTCTTTATTAGAGTGAAGTAAGAAACTGCTCATCTTAGTGTGTTGTGCAAACAGACACAACTGTCACGATCCCGGCTGGTAGGAGGTGGATCCTCTGTGCCAGAGAGGGATTGGCGAGGACCGTGCTAGTGGACCGGTTCTAAGTCACTACAGGTTTTCACCAGAGCCCGCCGCAAAGCGGGATGGTCTTGCTGCGGCGGTAGTGACCAGGTCGTATCCACTAGCAAGGCTCAACCTCTCTGACTGCTGAAGATAGGCGCGGTACAAGGGAGTAGACAGAAGCAAGGTCGGACGTAGCAGAAGGTCGGGGCAGGCAGCAAGGATCGTAGTCAGGGGCAACGGCAGGAGGTCTGGAACACGGGCTAGGAACAAACAAGGGAACGCTTTCACTAGGCACAAGGGCAACAAGATCCGGCAAGGGAGTGCAGGGGAAGTGAGGTATAAGTAGGGAGTGCACAGGTGGAAACTAATTAAGCTAATTGGGAAGATTGGGCCAGGCACCATCATTGGTGCACTGGCCCTTTAAATTGCAGAGACCCGGCGCGCGCGCGCCCTAGGGAGCGGGGCCGCGCGCGCCGGGACAGGACCGACGGAGAGCGAGTCAGGTACGGGGACCGGGGTGCGCATCGCGAGCGGGCGCCACCCGCATCGCGAATCGCATCCCGGCTGGAGGCGGGACCGCAGCGCACCCGGTCAGTGGATCTGACCGGGGCGCTGCAACAACGAGGATGAGGCGAGCGCTCCGGGGAGGAACGGGGACCCGGAGCGCTCGGCGTAACAACAACACTGATCAGCGCTTTTTGCAAAAGGTCCGGAGTCTGGGAGCAGCAAAAGCAGCGCAGGATAGAAGGGGCATATGTAGAGATGGGGGTCTCCTGGCAGGGATTCCCTTCTTAAAAATACGATTTCTGGCCGTAGCGCTTCATCAAGGATGACACAATGTCTTTTAGTGTTCAATTTCTATTTTATTCATTTTCATTCCACCAACAGACAAAACGTGATTACAAACGTACATTAAGACATATAAATAGAAGGAATAAAGAGAAAACCCTTCCACTCTCCTTTTCTCGCTCTCCTCTTATGATACAACTTTTATGTCTAACAACCCCATAAAAAAACATAACTAGCTTATAATATTATATTACCAGGGTTCAGCTATTCTTTCATACATTTTCATTCTCTGAACATTACCCACTCGCACCAAATATTCCAAAAATCCTTTATTTCATCATTATCTGATTCCCTTAATTTTTCCATTCTTTGTAAGTGATCTAACGCCTCCAGCCATCTACTCCTAGAGGGTGGGCTCTTTTTCTTCCATGACCTTGTATAACTTGCCTAGTGGCTATTAAGAAACAGCCCAAGATATCTTTCTTCCCTCTGCCAATGACCATAGGGAAGAATGAAAGTTGAGCTATTTTCGGTGATGCCTGAACCCTGTTACCTGTCACAAAATTATACAGATGAAAAGCATCCTGACAGAAATTGTACACACCTATACAACCCCAGCATATATGTAGCATATCTCCCTGTAACATTTCACATCTCCAACATTTACAGTGGGCAAAAAAGTATTTAGTCAGCCACCCAAAGTATTTTTCATTATAGGTATACCTCAACTAGGAGAGACAGAATGAGAGAAAAAAATCCATAAAATCGCATTGTCTGATTTTTAAAGATTTTTTTTTTATAACAATACTTTTTATTGAAAAGATTTTCAGATACAAAAAGTAAAACAAAATATATTAAGAACATAGAAGGAGGGGAAACACCTCTCTGAAAGTGTAAATAAATATCAACATAAGATAACTACTACAATGCACATGTCCTATCCATCGAATAAGAGGTCCGTAAAATACATTTATCTTTCTTCGGGTCTTAGTTTTCTGTATAAGTACAAGCCCAAGCATACCAGGATCTCACAGAGTATCTCAATTATCCGTTATATCTGTATCGTATTATGTGGGCCCTGTAACCAAACATCCCATCTAGTATGAAATTCAGCCTCCCTGTCACAAGCCGAAGCCACCTTATATTCGTGCCAACCATTAAGATTAACTCTAGAAACGATCTCTTTAATGGATGGAATATTGGGTCCAATACATAACTATGAGAAATCTAGAGACAATTAGTACATGTATAGTTATAGATTTATGGAAAGAAGAATATTGGTCTATATCCACATTAAGTAGAGCTAGAGCTGGATTCAGTATGACAGGGAAGCCGCAAATGTTAGACAGTATCTACCTACACGTTTCCACATCACACTTATTTTGGGACATTGCCACCATACATGATAGAAGGTACCTCTCTCCTTGCACCTCCAACACCTCTCCGAAGAAGAAGTATATCTGGCCAGTCTGTCAGGGACTAGATACCATCTATATAGCAATTTTTTGGACGTCTCCAAATTTGGTACAAGTTAGGGTACAACTGAGTGGGCTCTACACCACTGATCGTCCGAAAATGACATATTTAAATCTTGTTTCCATCTAATTTTGTTCATATCCTCTATTACACCATATTTATTGACTAAGAAATTATAACACCAAGATATGCCTCCTCTATGGTATCCCTCTTGAGAAAACCAGTTATGTAATTCTGAGTTAACAGTGGAGAGAGGTACCTGTACAGTTTCCATGGCGTGTCTAATTTGAAGAAATTTATAGAAATCCTTGTGAGAAATATTGAATGAGTGGTGCAAATCGTCGAAGGATACACAGTTCTGTCCATCCCATACGTCTCCTATTTTGTTTATTCCCTTTTGTATCCATGCTTCTAATGCGAGGTGGGGTATAAGGGCTTCTAATACTCCTAATGGAGCCTCCAGGTGTGCGGTATGATAAAGATGACATGGTATGATATAGGCAGACCAAACAGAATGAATGGCAGCAATCATGGGATGCCCAGAGAAGGGTTTAGAATGAAATAAATGTGCAGCAATTAATGTGTGTGTCAGGATTTGGCAGGCTGGAGGTGGATCCTCTGTGTCAGAGAGGGATTGGCGTGGACCGTACCGGTGGACCGGTTCTAAGTTGCTACTGGTATTCACCAGAACCCGCCGCAAAGCGGGATGGTCTTGCTGCGGCGGTAGCAACCAGGTCGTATCCACCGGTAACGGCTCAACCTCTCTGACTGCTAAGACAGGCGCGGTACAGAAGGAGAAGGCAAGAGCAAGGTCGGACGTAGCAGAAGGTCAGGGCAGGCAGCAAGGGTCGTAGTCAGGGGCAACAGCAGAAGGTCTGGAACACAGGCTTGGGACATACACAAAACGCTTTCACTGGCACAAGGCAACAAGATCCGGCAATGCAGGGAAGGGGAAGAGATGTTATAAAGGCGTGGAGCAGGTGGGAGTTAATTACAGTGATTGGGCCAGGCACCAATCAGTGGTGCACAGGCCCTTTAAATCTTAGAGAGCTGGCGCGCACTCGCCCTAGGGAGCGGAGCCGCTCGCGCCAGGACGTGACAGCCGGGGACCGGGACAGGTAAGTAGCTTGGGATGCGATTCGCGAGCGGGCGTGTCCCGCTATGCGAATCGCATCCCCGCCGGCAGTGTCAGTGCAGCGCTCCCGGTCAGCGGATCTGACCGGGGCGCTGCAGAGAGGAGAACACTGCGAGCGCTTCGGGGAGGAGCAGGGACCCGGAGCGCTCGGCGTAACAGTACCCCCCCTTAGGTCTCCCCCTCTTTTTGTCTGCTTGTCCCTTCAAATGAGACGAGAACATTGGGAGAGACTCTTGAGTTTCCTTCCGGAAGAAAGAGAAGTCCTGGGTAGCTTCATCAGCGGCAGGCAATCCAGAAGAAGTGGGAATGGGGAGGGGGGACAGAGGGTGAAGCTTGCCACGGAACAGAGTGTTACCAGGAAGGGGGCTATGAGGAGGCAAAATCTCAGCTTGCTTTTTGCCGAAAATATCCTGGTAAGCCTTGGGAGGGGCCGGTAAGGGTGGAACCTCAGGAGTTAGACAAGTGGGAGCAGATGTGAGGCATCGTTTGTGACAAGAGGAACCCCAATTTTTGATCTCCCTGGTGGTCCAGTCAAGGGTGGGAGAATGACGTTGGAGCCATGGCAGACCGAGGAGGACTTCAGAGGTGCAGTTGGGCAGAACAAAAAATTCAAATTTTTCGTGATGCAGTCCAATGCTCATAAGCAGGGGTTCTGTGCGGTAATGCACAGTGCAGTCCAATTTTTCTCCGTTGACAGAAGAAATGTAGAGCGGCTTGACGAGACGGGTTACTGGGATGCTGAACCTATTAACAAAAGAGGCCAAAAATAAAATTTCCAGCAGAACCAGAGTCCAAGAAGGCCACGGCTGAGAAGGAGGAGTTGGCAGAAGGAGAAATCCGCACAGGCACAGTGAGACGTGGAGAAGCAGAAGTCACACCAAGGAACGCCACTCCCATATGAACAGGGTGCGTGCGTGCGTTTCCCAGACGCGGAGGACGAATAGGGCAGTCCACTAGGAAATGTTCGGTACTAGCGCAGTACAGGCATAAGTTTTTATCTCTGCGACGAGACCTCTCTTCATGGGTCAGGCGAGATTGATCTACTTGCATAGCCTCCTCGGCGGGAGGCACAGGGGTAGATTGCAAAGGATACTGGGAGAGAGGTGCCCAGAGATCAAGGTCCTTTTCCTGGCGGAGCTCCTGGTGTCTTTCAGAAAAACTCTTGTCGATGCGGGTGGCCTAAAGGATAAGTTCAGACAGGTTAGCTGGAATTTCTCGTTTGGCCAGTACATCTTTGATGTTGCTGGATAAGCCTTTCTTGAAGGTCGCGCAGAGGGCCTCATTATTCCAGTCTAGCTCTGAGGCGAGGGTACGAAACTGGATGGCGTATTCGCCTACGGAAGAAGTTCCTTGGACTAGGTTCAGCAAAGCAGTCTCGGCAGAGGAGGCCCGGGCTGGCTCCTCGAAGACACTACGGACTTCAGCGAAGAAGGACTGGACAGTGGCTGTGGCAGGATCATTGCGGTCCCAGAGCAGTGTGGCCCAAGACAAGGCCTTTCCAGACAGAAGACTAACTACGAAAGCCACCTTAGACCGTTCTGTAGGAAATTGGTCCGATAACATCTCCAAATGTAGGGAACATTGAGACAGGAAACCACGGCAGAGTCTAGAGTCCCCATCAAATTTGTCCGGCAGGGACAAGCAGAGGCCAGGAGCGGGCACTCGTTGCGGAGGAGGTGCAGGAGCTGGCGGAGGAGATGGTTGCTGCTGTAGCTGTGGCAGAAGTTGCTGTAGCATGGCGGTCAACTGCGACAGCTGCTTTCCTTGTTGGGCGATTTGTTGGGATTGCTGGGCGACCACCGTGGGTAGGTCAGCGAGACTGTGCAGCGGCACCTCAGCGGGATCCATGGCCGGATGTACTGTCAGGATTCGGCAGGCTGGAGGTGGATCCTCTGTGTCAGAGAGGGATTGGCGTGGACCGTACCGGTGGACCGGTTCTACGTTGCTACTGGTATTCACCAG
This sequence comes from Hyla sarda, assembly GCF_029499605.1. Lineage (NCBI taxonomy): Eukaryota > Metazoa > Chordata > Amphibia > Anura > Hylidae > Hyla > Hyla sarda. The sequence goes on from NC_079189.1 coordinate 18,341,680, forward strand.
AGCCCGCCGCAAAGCGGGATGGTCTTGCTGCGGCGGTAGCAACCAGGTCGTATCCACCGGTAACGGCTCAACCTCTCTGACTGCTGAGACAGGAGCGGTACAGAAGGACAAGGCAAGAGCAAGGTCGGACGTAGCAGAAGGTCAGGGCAGGCAGCAAGGGTCGTAGTCAGGGGCAACAGCAGAAGGTCTGGAACACAGGCTTGGGACATACACAAAACGCTTTCACTGGCACAAGGCAACAAGATCCGGCAATGCAGGGAAGGGGAAGAGATGTTATAAAGGCGTGGAGCAGGTGGGAGTTAATTACAGTGATTGGGCCAGGCACCAATCAGTGGTGCACTGGCCCTTTAAATCTTAGAGAGCTGGCGCGCGCGCGCCAGGATTTGACAGCCGGGGACCGGGACAGGTAAGTAGCTTGGGATGCGATTCACGAGCAGGCGCGTCCCGCTATGCGAATCGCATCCCCGCCGGCAGTGTCAGTGCAGCGCTCCCGGTCAGCGGATCTGACCGGGGCGCTGCAGAGAGGAGAACGCCGCGAGCGCTCCGGGGAGGAGCAGGGACCCGGAGCGCTCTGCGTAACAGTGTGGGCTATAGGGGTACGATTCAATACAAAATGTTCAATCTCCACCCATAACTTTGATTTGTCTAGAAGCCACAGAGATCCATTAATTGATCCATAATAACCGCTTTGTAGTAAGACGCTATAGATGGACAGCTTATTAGTGACTGCAGAGATTGAATGTATCGGTAGGGCAAAGTAATCGGCATATTTCTGAAGGTATACAGAATTTTAGGTAGAACCCTCATTTTGATGGCCGAAACCTTACCCAGCCAAGACACTCCCAAATTGGGCATCTGGGAAGTAATTCTCTTGAGATCTGTATAAAGTGGGATATAATTAAGGTCATATAATTTTTAGTGGGAAAAGTTTATTTGATACCTAGATAAGGAATACAGTTCTCCGCCCAGGAAAAAGGATATAGGCCTTTAAGTCTGGTAACAACTTGGTTGGATAAACCCATGTTTAAAATATGGGATTTGGAGGGATTCATTTTATAATAAGAAAGCCTACCGAAATTGTCTAATTCTTCCACAATTCTGGGGATGGAAACCTCAGGCTCTCTACAAATTATCAGAATGTCATCCACGAATAAGCCAAAACGGTGATCTCTATCACCAATTTTTATGCCAGCTATTGTCGGGTTAAGTCTAATACTTTCCGCTAAGGGTTCCATCACCAGGGCAAAAATAAGGGGAGAAAGGGGGCAACCCTATCTGGTCCCATTAGTAATATTAAAGTTATTAGACATGAATCCTGAGGGTAAACTGTATAGCGCCATAATTGCGGTCTTAATTTTGTCGGAGAACCCACATTTTGAAAATGTTCGCCCCAGGTAACCCCAATGAATTCTGTCGAAGGCCTTCTCGGCATCAAAAGTCAATAGTAATGAAGGTATCCGACAGGATTCTACATGGTGAATTAAATTGATGAACCGTCTAGTTCCGTATATTGTTTGTCTTTGTTGGACAAAGCCCACCTGATCATTTTTGACCAGGGAAGGGAGAATGTTGTTAATTCTGTTTGCAAGGATTTTTAAAGAATTTATTTGCAAATTATGGTGAAAAATAAGTATTAGTCAATAACAAACGTTCATCTCAATACTTTGTTATATACCCTTTGTTGACAATGACAAATGTTTTCTGTAAGTCTTCACAAGGTTTTCACACACTGTTGCTGGTATTTTGGCCCATTCCTCCATGCAGATCTCCTCTAGAGCAATGATGTTTTGGGGCTGTCACTGGGCAAAACGGACTTTCAACTCCCTCCAAAGGTTTTCTATGGGGTTGAGATCTGGAGACTGGCTAGGCCACTCCAGGACCTTGAAATGCTTCTTACGAAGCCACTCCTTTAATGCAAGGGTAGTGTGTTTGGGATCGCTGTCATGCTGAAAGACCCAGCCATGTTTCATCTTCAGTGCCCTTGTTGATGAAAGGAGGTTTTTACTCAAAATCTCACAATACATGGGCCCATTCATTCTTTAATTTACACGGATCAGTCGTCCTGGTCCCTTTGCAGAAAAACAGCCCCAAAGCATGATGTTTCCACCCCCATGCTTCACAGTAGGGATGGTGTTCTTTGGATGCAACTCAGCATTCTTTCTCATCCAAACACGACAAATTGAGTTTTTACCAAAAAGTTCTACTTTGGTTTCATCTGAACATTTGACATTCTCCCAATCCTCTTCTGCATCATCCAAATGCTCTCTAGCAAACTTCAGAGTGAGCCAGAAATGTACTGGCTTAAGCATGGGGACACGTCTGGCACTGCATGATTTGATTCCCTGGGGGCATAGTGTGTTACTGATGGTAGCCTTTGTTACTTTGGTCCCAGCTCTCTGCAGGTCATTCAATAGGTCCCAACTTGTGGTCCTGGGATTTTTGCTCACCGTTCTTGTGATCATTTTGACACCACAGGGTTGATTTCTTCACACCAACCTGCTTGCCTATTGCAGATTTAGTCTTCCAAGCCTGGTGCAGGTCTACAATTTTGTTTCAGGTGTCCTTTGATAGCTCTTTGATATTGGCCATAGTGGAGTTTGGACTGTGACTGTTTGAGGTTGTGGACAGGTGTCTTTTATACTGATAACAAGTTCAAACAGGTTCCATTAATACAGGTAATGAGTGGAGGACAGAGGAGACTCTTAAAGGGGTACGCCGCTGCTCAGCGTTTGGAACAAACTGTTCCGAACACTGGAGTCGGCAGCTTGTGACATCATAGCCCCGCTCCCTCATGATGTCACGTCACCTCCCATAGACTTGCATTGAGGGGGGGCTATGACGTCATGAGCTCCCGGCGCCGGCTCCAGCGTTCAAAACAGTTTGTTCCAAAGACTGAGCAGCGGAGTACCCCTTTAAAGAAGAAGTTACAGGTCTGTGAGAGCCAGAAATCTTTCTTGTTTGTAGGTGACCAAATACTTATTTCCCCCCTCAATTTGCAAATAAATTCTTAAAAAATCAGTGATTTTTGCATTTACTTTCTCATTATGTCTCTCATGGTTGAGGTATACCTATGATGAACATTACAGGCCTCTCTCATCTTTTAAGTGGGAGAACTTACACAATTGGTGGCTGACTAAATACTTTTTTTCATTTTTTGCAGAGCCCCACTGTAACTTCAGTGGCTGGTATTATATAGGCTTGTCGGCTACAATCTCTTCTATCAAGATACCTTCCGTAGTTGCTGGTGGGGATCCCTGGGCAGCGGGACAGGTCCTGAATCACAGCCACAAGACCCCATCTTCCATCCGGGCAGCTTGGCTCGTCACTCCATCCTTCCTCCTGGCAGGCCCCCATGATAACCGATGGGTAGACACCTGAATGGCTCAGGGAATGCGGCGCTTGTGGACCGGCCGCATCCAGACAGGCTACTCACAAGTGGGTGTACCCAGAAACCGGGACAATGGCTTACGTCACTCCGTCATGTGCCCTCCTCCAACCCCGCGTTTTCCACATTTACTATAAACGCCTTTATCCCCTTAAGGACTCAGGGTTTTTCAGTTTTTGCACTTGCGTTTTTTCCTCCTTACCTTTTAAAAATCATAACCCTTTCAATTTTCTAAAAATCCATATTATGGCTTATTTTTTGCGTCGCCAATTCTACTTTGCAGTGACATTAGTAATTTTACCCAAAAATTCACGACAAAACGGAAAAAAAAATAATTGTGCGACAAAATCGAAGAAAAAACGCCATTTTGTAACTTTTGGGGGCTTCCGTCTCTACGCAGTGCATATTTCGGTAAAAATTACACCTTATCATTATTCTTTAGGTCCATACGATTAAAATGATCCCCTACTTATATAGATGATTTTGTCGCACTTCTGGAAAAAATCATAACTACATGCAGGAAAATTTATACGTTTAAAAATGTCATCTTCAGACCCCTATAACTTTTTTATTTTTCCACGTACAGGGCGGTATGAGGACTTATTTTTTGCGCCGTGATCTGAAGTTTTTATCGGTATGATTTTTGTTTTGATTGGACTTTTTGATCACTTTTTATTCATTTTTTAATGGTATAAAAAGTGACCAAAAATGCGCTTTTTTTGACTTTGGAATTTTTTTGCGCGTACGCCATTGACCGTGCGGTCTAATTAATTATATATTTTCATAGTTTGGGCATTTATGCATGCGGCGATACCACATATTTTTATTTTTATTTTTTTTACACTGTTTTATTTTTTTTGTGGGAAAAGGGGGGTGATTCAAACTTTTATTAGGGAAGGGGTTAAATGACCTTTATTAACACTTTTTTTTTGAAGTGGTATAGGTCCCACAGGGACCTATAACACTGCACACACTGATCTCTCATGCTGATCACTGGCATGTATTAACACGCCTGTGATCAGTGTTATCGGCGCTTGACTGCTCCTGCCTGGATCTCAGGCACGGAGCAGTCATTCGCCGATCGGACACCGAGGAGGCAGGTAAGGGCCCTCCCGGTGTCCTGTAAGCTGTTCGGGACGACGCGATTTCACCGCGGCGGTCCCGAACAGCCCGACTGAGCAGCCGGGTCACTTTCACTTTCACTTTAGAAGCGGCGGCCAGCTTTGACCGCCGCTTCTAAAGGGTTAATACCGCACATCGCCGCGATCGGCGATGTGTGATATTAGCCACGGGTCCCGGCCGTTGATGAGTGCCAGGACCGACGCGATATGATGCGGGATCGCGTCATACCGCGGGAGCCGGCGCAGGACGTAAATATACGTCCTGCGTTGTTAAGGGGTTAATTTGTATCTATGGTGAAATATAGGCCAGCCCACTGCTTTGCTCCGCTTGTTTTGTATTGTAATGTAATACCTTTTATAGGTTTTTCTGTAGTAACATTGCTGGGATCTGTAGTGCACCAACTAGACATTGTAATGCAGGGAGGTGACAGGTCACTGTCTGAGGTCGGCCCACTGCTCAACACTTTTCTCAGCTTGTTTTCTATTCGATTTGTAAGGGCTTTCTGGGATCAGTAGTTCCTCCGTACACTGCTCTGTCTTTTTCTTCAAGATGGCAGAGTGCATAGGCCCTTATCAGCCTCTTAAACCCACCCCTCTGTCAGTGCGATTACAGCAATATCCAATTTATATAGTTTAAATGTTCAACTACTTATTAAAAGTTGTACATTTTTTTTTAATAACATACATTGAATTGCTCTATTCTGACCCCCATAATTTATTTATTTTTGTCTATGGGGTTATGTATGGGCTCATTTTATGTGTCATGATCTCAAGTTTTTTATCTTTATTATTTTTACATAGAAGTGATTCAATTTATTCAATTATTTCTGATATGTAACATGGCAAAAAAAAAACAGAAATTCTGGCTTTTATGTGTCTTTTTGTTCAGGCCATTTTTCGTGCGGGATTAATATTGTTATATTGTAATAGTTCAGGTGATTCCGCACGCGGTGATACCAAACATGCTAGGTCTTAGAAAAGGTCTTGCAAAGAGTCAAAAGGAGCAAAATCCCTGGTGATATCAGCCTCGTCTACAGCACATTAGTATAAGATCTCGAGAACTACACACGTTCATGAGTTTGTGACATCGGCCTCGTCTACAGCACATTAGTATGAGTATAAGATCTCCATCCTACGCACGTTCATGAGTTAGTATCCTTAGAGCTTGATGGTGACATCGGCCTCGCCTATACCACATTAGTATAAGATCTCTAGACCTACACGTGCACGAGTCTAGCACAGTGGTAGTGTATATACCTTGTATTGTGCTGACCCGGGTTCGAATCACAATGTTGAAGATTTCTGAAACTAAACACTTCTATGTGTATTACCCTTAGAGCTTTGGTGTTGGAGCCTCTGATCTTCCATTTCAAACAGCCCAATGCTGGGCTATATAAGGGCCGCCAATGGCTGGCCATTCACTTACATTACAGCCTATGGCAGTGTACATACCTGCTGACTGGACACTGGGGACATTACCAGCAGAGACTTCTGCAGCTTCAAACAACAGTGACGTCATCAGCTTCAATAGCACAGCGGCAGTGCTCCTACCCTAGACTCTGGCGACACGGGTTCAAGTCCTGCTTCAGCCTCTCAAGAAATAACTAAAGTGTGCTGATACCTGTATGAAGCTATTCTGTGTATACAATATATGGTGACAGTGGTCATATAGGATAAAGTGAAGTATCATAGGATAAAGTCAAGTATTCACTATAAAAACACAACAAAGCATCGTGATCAGTGTTTGTATAGATCTCTGTGGCAGTAAAGAAGAATGGATCACAAGGTATTGAAATTAATGATGATTGTCATTTCTACTACAATGGCGACCAACATGGATCGGGACAAAGACTGCAAGTTACCTCCAACAAGTGTCTTCACAGAGATATACAATAATCTCACATGTCCCAATAACACTGGGGATGACAAGGAGCAGCGCAACAATGTAACACGTTTTCTCTCAACAAAAATGACCTATGAAGATGTCCGTGCGGTCAACTCTCAACTCCTTATTCTGATTAAGAATTTATTTCAAAATGAACAATATGAACAATATGAAAAGTCAGAAATAAGGGACATTGTGGACACACACATACGTTCCCTTACTCATTGCATAAAAAAGAGCAAAAAAGAAAAGCGTCTCCAACGGTATATAGTGAAATTCTACAACCTATCAAGGAATCCTTGTGGACTGATTAAAATATTCCTATTCGAGATTGAAAAACTGAACGCAGAGCACTAATTCCTGAAATAGGTGAAGTGACGTCACCATCATGTATAGTACAGAGGTAACACTTCTATCTATCATGCGACCGGCAGAGGTTCAAGTCCCTCACGTGAAGACTCCTGAAAGTGAGCGCCGAGTCCTCCTGTCATAACAATGTGGATCCTGCAGTTTCTTTTCTTCTCCCTTACTCCTCTTATAAGATGAATCGTCCTGTCAGGTATATGATCGATTGTCTTATGTGTATATATCTGTATCACCCACTTTCTTTTAACTTTACTTAAATAAATAAAAAAAATAGGTTTTAAACCTCCAGTCTGACGTCTCTATTGACGCCTCCTTTTTGTTCGTTCTTCAGGTCAAACATGTTTCTTACACGTCCTGCAGCTAGAGACTGACTTGGTTCAGGACGGATCTTGTAGACAGAACATTGCTGGATAAATCCCAGTCTGTGAGGACAGGTAAGGGGAAGAGCCCTGGTCATTACTATCAGTAGTGCCGGAGTCTGCGGTTTCTCCATAAGTGAGCGAGCGCTGCTACATTAGAGAAATAGTTAGAACCTAACAGGTGATGTCAGCAGCGTGTATAGTACAGAGGTCGTGTATCTGTGGTGTTCGCTGCCGAGAGAGGATCAAGTCCTGGGGCTGAGGGTTTGGGAGACAATTGATCATATACCTGACAGGACAATTCATCTTATAAGAGGAGTAAGGGAGAAGAAACTGCAGGATCCACATTGTTATGACAGGAGGACTCGGCGCTCACTTTCAGGAGTCTTCACAGGATGGACGCGCTGAAGAATGTTCGGATTAATCATCAAAATCTGCAACTGCTCATGAAGAAAATGCTTCTTGTTTTTTGAAACAAGATGTAAAGACGTCCTCAGGGCGGTAAAACATGAGGCAGCAGGACGAGAACCTCTGCCGGTAGCACGATAGATAGAAGTGTTACCTCTGTATATTATGAATACCATGTGATCCATTCTTCTTTACTGCCACAGAGATCAATAAAAACACTGATCACGATGATTAGGTACACAGGATGGCTTCATACAGGTATTAGATACACAGGATGGCTTCATACAGGTATTAGATACACAGGATAGCTTCATACAGGTATCAGCACACTATAGTCATTAGTTGTAACAGTAAAGCAGGACTTGAACCCGTGTCGCCAGAGTCTAGGGTAGGAGCACTGCCGCTGTGCTATAGAAGCTGATGACATCACTGCTCTGCTGTAAAAGTTGTAGAAGTCTCTGCTGGTAATGTCACCGGTATCCAGTCATCAGGTATGTACACACTGCCACAGGCTGTAAAGTGAGTGAAAGGCATTGACAGCCTTATAAAGCTCAGCCATGGGCTATTTAAAATAGAAGATCAGAGGGTATTCTACCAACACCAAATCTCTAAGGGATCATATACATAGAAATTGGCAACACAACAACATGGGACAGGAAGGATTTGCACCTGGATCAGCAGAACATAGGTTATACACATTACCACTGTGCTAGAGAAGAAGCTGAAGTGACTGTTATGCTCTAAGGCTACACAATCATGAACGTGTGCAGCTCTCGAGATCTTACACTAATGTGGTATAGATGAGGCCGATGTCACCATCAAACTCTAAGGACACAAACTCATGAACATGTGTAGTCCTCGAGATCTTATACTCATACTAATGTGCTGTAGATGAGGCACAGACCTAGCGTGTTTGGTATCGCCGCGTGCGGAATCACCTGGACTATTTAAATATAACATTATTAATGTTACATAATGAATGGACAAAAATAAAAACAAGAATTTCTGACTTTTCTGTTACATTACATTTTAGAAATACTGGTAAAATCCATGTTAAAATGGTAAAAATAAAAACTAGAAATCAAGGTACAAAAAACTTAGCCCTCACACAACTCTGTAGACAAAAATGACATTATACGGGTCAGAATAGAACAATTAAAAGAATTTTAAAAATAAATAAATAATAATAAAAAAAATTATTACAAAAATAAAAATAAAAAATATGTCTACTTTGTGACATGGTCTCCAACATGCCGGAATAAATAATTGGTCATCACAAAATTGTCTTATGTGTATATATCTGTATCATCCACTTTCTTTTAACTTTACTTAAATAAAAAACATAATCTTTAATCCTCCAGTCTGACGGCTCTATTGACGCCTCCTTTTTGTTCGTTCTTCAGGTCAAACATGTTTCTTACACGTCCTGCAGCTAGAGACTGACTTGGTTCAGGACGTATCTTGTAGACAGAACATTGCTGGAGAAATCCCAGTCTGTGAGGACAGGTAAGGGGAAGAGCCCTGGTCATTACTATCAGTAGTGCCGGAGTCTGCGGTTTCACCATAAGTGAGCGAGCGCTGCTACATTAGAGAAATAGTTAGAACCTCACAGGTGATGTCAGCAGCGTGTATAGTACAGAGGTCGTGTATCTGTGGTGTTCGCTGCCGAAAGAGGATCAAGTCCTGGGCCTGAGGGTTTGGGAGACAATTGATCATATACCTGACAGGACAATTCATCTTATAAGAGGAGTAAGGGAGAAGAAACTGCAGGATCCACATTGTTATGACAGGAGGACTCGGCGCTCACTTTCAGGAATCTTCACATGAGGGACATAAAGGAGACGGTTTGGATTTTCCACAAAAAAATCACAATTTCGAATAAGTAATGTTGTGTTTCCTGCTTCTGAAAAAAAAACTCTTGTTATTTTTTGACACGATGTAAAGACGTCCTTAGGGCGGTAAAACATGAGGCAGAAGGACTAGAACCTCTGCCGGTAGCACGATAGATAGAAGTGTTACCTCTGTACTATACATGATGGTGACGTCACTTCACCCGCTTCAGGAATTAGTGAATTATTCTTCTTTTACTGCCACAAAGATCTATAAAAACACTGGGGCTTTTGCTCATTTTCACTGTTTGCATTTTCTAAGGTACAGACCAAGCGTGTTTGGTATCACCGCGTGCGGAATCACCTGAACTATTAAAATATAAATATTATTTATCTCATCTGATGAATGGCCTATAGAAAAAGCCAGAATTTCTTACATCTTTTGTCACATTACATATTAGAAATACTTGATTAAATGATTATCAAAAAGTCAATTCCATGTAGAAATGGTAAAGATTAAAACTAGAAATCATGGTACAAAATATTAGCCCTCACAGAACTCTGTAGACAAAAAATAAAATTATAGGTGTTAGAATAGAGCAATTCAAAAAAGTAAAGATACTTATTTAAAAAAAAAACACAAATACGTATATATATATATATATATATATATATATATATATATATATATATATGTATATGTACCTAGTGATGGTATAATGGTCTCCATTATACTGGAATAAAGAATTGTTCATCACAACATTTCCCCAGGATGGTTGGGAGTAGTCGCTCCTGGAGGACGGTTAGATCCCATTCTTTATTCATGGCGGTGTTCTTAGACAATTGTGATCTCTTCTCTAATGTAATAGTGATCACTTATCATGAAATAGAAGAATTCACCTCTACTGTAATAGATGACAAGGTCTCTTCCCCTTACCTGTCCTCACATCTATGATTTCTGGAGCAATGTTCTGTCTGATAGGATCATGTAGGATTTTGTTGTCTCTCGCTGTCTGAGGTAACGGAAACATTTTTGAGCTGATGAACCAAAATAGTGAATATAGTGAGAACAGCCGGATGATATTTATTAATTTTAACAGGGGTCAGATATCACTGAATCAGGATTTAAAAATGTTATTCTTGTATTTTTGTTGAGGTTAATATCTTATGAGTTAATATATAGGCCTTCTTCCAATCACTTTCTGATATTTCACCACCTAATTATTTTCCCCAATTCTTCTCCAATGGTAAGATACCGTATTTATCGGCGTATAACACGCACCCCCATTTTAACAGGGAAATTTAAGTAAAAAAAATAAAATGTAAAATAAATGATTTGGACTAAATGCCACATCATCCCCCCAACTTTGTTTTCTTCTGTACTTCAGTTTGGTCCCGTCCCCTCCAGTGCCACATCATTCCTTCCCTTTTATCAGTCCCTGTGCCACATTTACCCCTCTCATCGCCACCCCCCATATCTCATAATTTCCCCCTGTCATAGACCACCACTAGCCATACAGACCTTAAGCATTTAGTGCCTCCCCCCACCATCATTTCACCCTGTCTCATCATGTCCCCCATCATTCCCCCCACATCATCCCCCCACCCTGTCTCATCATGTCCCCCATCATTCCCCCTCATCATCCCCCACCCTTTCTCATCATGTCCCCATCATTCCCCCTCATCATCCCCCACCCTGTCTCATTATCCCCCCACCCTGTCTCATCATGTCCCTCATCATTCCCCCTCATCATCCCCCCACCCTGTCTCATCATGTCCCCATCATTCCCCCTCATCATCCCCCACCCTGTCTCATCATGTCCCCCATCATTTCCCCTCATCATGCCCCCACCCTGTCTCATCATCCCCCACCCTGTCTCATCATGTCCCCATCATTCCCCCCTCATCATACCCCCACCCTGTCTCATCATGTCCCCATCATTCCGCCCTCATCATCCCCCACCCTGTCTCATCATCCCCCATCATTCCCCCCTCATCATCCCCCACCCTGTCTCATCATCCCCCACCCTGTCTCATCATGTCCCCATCATTCCCCCCTCATCATCCCCCCACCCTGTCTCATCATGTCCCCATCATTCCGCCCTCATCATCCCCCCACCCTGTCTCATCATGTCCCCATCATTACCCCTCATCATCCCCCCACCCTGTCTCATCATGTCCCCATTATTCCCCCCTCATCATCCCCCCACCCTGTCTCATCATCCCCCCTCATTCTCCCCCTCATCATTTCCCCGTCTCATCCCCCCATCATCTCCCCCCCCCCCTCATCATTTCCCCCTGTCTCATCCCCCCATCATCCCCCCCTCATCATTTCCCCGTCTCATCATCCCCCCATCATGTTCCTCCTATGGCATCCAGTGGTCTTCAACCTGCGGACCTCCAGATGTTGCAAAACTACTACTGCTACTACTGCCAACTGCTGTCCAGGCATGCTGGGAGTTGTAGTTTTGCAACATCTGGAGGTCCGCAGGTTGAAGACCACTCTTCCCCTTTCCTTACTTGTCTGCGTTTCGGCTGTCTTGCGGGCTGCGGGGCCAGTGAAGCAGATGAGTGACGTCCTCTCCCGGCTTCTCTGTGCGGCATCAGGGATGTCACTTTTTGGCGGTGACTACAGGAAATGAAAAGTGACGTCACTGATGCCGTGCAGAGAAGGCGGCAGAGGACGTCACTCATCTGCTTCAATGACCCCACAGCCCGCCGCCTGACCTGACCTGCCGAAGTGCAGCCAAGTAGGGAAAATAAACAAAACTATAAAAAGCAGGGAAAGGGGGAATGATGAGGGAGGGGGAGGTGGGGAAAATGAAAAGTAAAACTGTCACTTGTTTTCTCCCGCACGATCCACAGGTACTGGTGGATAGTGCGGGAGACGCTGATTAAAAGCTAGGGCAGATCCAGACAAGGTAGGGCTCATTTTAATAAGTGTCTCCTGCACTATCCACCACACCAGTACCTGTGGATAGTGCGGGAGGAAACAAGTGACAGTGCGGGGAGGAAACGCAGCTGGTCACTAATTTAAAGTGGCCGCGGCCGTGCTGTTAATACTTAACAAGCAGACGCTGCTGCGGCCGCTTTAAATCAGTGACCAGAAGATTTATCGGCGTATAACACGCAGGCAGACTTTTTGCCTTAAATTTAAGTTTTAAAAGTGCGTGTTATATGCCGATAAATACAGTATGTCCCTAGATATTTTCTCAGTCAGACATATATTATAAATAACTGAAGTGGGATGTTTTAGGGGTTCGTCTCTCACACAGATTTCTTCAAAAGCAGTTAATGAGGTTCTTATTTGATTTGCATTACTAAGTGAGTTTACATACCCTCTGATTTGGAAATAGGAGAACCGAGGATTATTCTCCCTTGAGTTATTTCACTTAGTGTCTGTCTTCCTTCTGGACCTATAATATCTTTAATTCTAGGGGGATCTAATTGCCACAAGGGAAATAGGCCACTATTATTCAATGTATTTGGCAATTCTGGGTTGTCCATTAGAGGTGTTAACAGCCCTGGAACATTAACCAGTTTATATTTTGTCAAAATCCCTGACCAGGCCTTATATAAAGAACCACACAAAGAACCTAAGGATAGAGGATAAGTTTCAGATCGCGGGGGATCAGACCGCTGGGGGCCCCCGCAATCTCTTGTACAGGGCCCTGTCAGCCCGCGGGAAGGGGGCGGGTTGACCACCGCATGAAGTGGCGGCTGAATCGCCCCTTCAATACATCTCTATGGCAGAGCCGGAGCGCTGCCATGGCTCTGCCATAGCGATCTGAAACGTATCCCCTATCCTTAGGATAGGGCATAAGTTTTTCAGGACTGGACTACTCCTTTAACACTGAATATTTTGCCCGCGGTCTAAGGCCTTTTCAGACAAACCTTTTTATTGTCTTATCCAATCTCCTAAAGAAGGATTGCGGAATTGACCATGGCACTGACTGAAATATATACAGTAATTTAGGTAATGTATCCATTTGTACCATATTTATCCTATCAAACCACAATATATGTTTCAAAGACCAGTTATTAAGACCTTTCTCTATAATTTTCATGACTGTAAAGTAATTTTATTTATATATCTACATCAGGTCAGCGGGAATTTCAGTTCCCAAATATTAAATTTTTGTATCCGTCCACTTGAATGGAAAAACCTCCTTCAATATTTCTTTATCTTCCAAAGGGATGGATATATTTAATATTTCAGATTTTATTTGTGTTTACTTTAAAATTATTCAACTTCCCAAAAATGTACAATTCCTGTAGTATGGATGGGAGACTAATTTTAGGTGAGGTTACATAGATTAATAAGTCATCTACATATAATGCTAGTTTATGATCAGTTGATCCAATTTGTATTCCAGAAATTGAGGGATTTAATTTCATGGGGGATGCGGGTGTACAGGCTCTCAATGTCCAGAGAGGCCTGTTGGAATGTGCCACTGTACACCTTCAAGATGGTGCAATAGATCACCTGTATTCTTGACATATGTTGGAGTGTGAGACAAAATAGGGCGTAATAGCCACTTTACATATTTTGACAAAGATTCAGTGGCAAAACCAATCCCCACGACGATGATTCTACCTGGGGGTCATCTCTGTGACTTATGAATCTTTGGAAGACAATACCATGTGGGAAATTTCGGAAACTCAGGAATAAGTTTTTCTGCCGCTTTACGCCAGATGAAACCTTTCTCAGTATAGACCCGCATTAGTGACCGTAGTTGTTTAATAGTATCCCAAGTGGGGTTGGTAGTAAGGGGTGAATAAACAGCCCTATTTGTGAGCTGTCTCAGCACTTCCTCATGGTAGTACTGTTGGGACATCACTACTGTAGCTCCCCCCTTATCAACTTTACAAATTTTAAGGTCGCTTCTGCTGGTCAGCCATTTCAGAGCCTGTTGTTCACCACTGGGCAGGTTATCCACCTTTTTGGGGTATATCAAGGATTTAACATCCTGCAACACCGACATCTCAAATACATCACTGAGTCACTGGTAGAGAAGGATCTGGGTGTACTTGTAGATCACAGACTACAAAATAGCATGCAATGTCAGGCTGCTGCTTCCAAAGCCAGCAGGATATTGTCATGTATCAAAAGAGGCATGGACTCAAGGGACAGGGACATAATACTCCCCCTTTATAAAGCATTGGTACGGCCTCACCTGGAATATGCTGTTCAGTTTTGGTCGCCTGTTCATAAAAGGGACACTGCAGAGTTGGAAAGGGTGCAGAGACGCGCGACTAAACTAATATGGGGCATGAAACATCTTAGCTATGAGGAGCGATTAAAGGAGTTGTTTAGTCTTGAGAAGAGACGTTTAAGGGGGGATATGATAAACGTATATAAGTATATTAATGGCCCATACAAAAAATATGGAGAAAAACTGTTCCAGGTTAAACCCCCCCAAAGGACGAGGGGGCACTCCCTCCGTCTGGAGAAGAAAAGGTTTAGTCTAAAGGGGCGGCACGCCTTCTTTACCGTGAGGACTGTGAATTTATGGAACGGTCTACCTCAGGAACTGGTCACAGCAGGAACAATTAACAGCTTTAAAACAGGGTTAGATACATTCCTGGAACAAAATAACATTAAAGCTTATGCAGAATTATAAAACTACATCCCTTTCCCTTATCCCCTTACATCCTTCCCTTCAATCCCCTGGTTGGACTTGATGGACGTATGTCTTTTTTCAACCATACTAACTATGTAACTATGTAACATCCAAAGGGATGCTCGGGAGGACAGGAGGAACAAACCTAGTGGAATTTCCACCTTTAAAAGTGGATTCCTGAGTGTTGGGAACAACATTCTCCTCTATCACAGCACCTGTAATTGTGCATAAATCCAATATAACCTTTCTATCTATCTCGCTCAAATTATCAACAGGGCTAAACCCAAATGTCCTATTCTGGCTGGACATTCTCCCTCTAAAACATTAGACACATCTGTAGGCTTATGGCACTTAAAAACTTATGTAGATTTAATTTCCTGATACCCTTAAATAAATCAATTTGGAACTGAACGGGATCAAATGATTCTGTGAAGCCAAGATTCAAGTCCCTGGAAAGGAGAGAGACACAGTCGGGTGAAAGTGGGACTTGTGAGATAATAACTACATTCGAGTCTGCCATTATTCTCTCCATGTGATAGTCTTTATTTTTCTGTTCGGACCTCTCCGTGGTTCCCGCCCTCTTGCTCCCACCTCTCTTAATCCTCTTTCTAAAGGGACAGAAGGATCTGTATTCTGTATCTGATCACTTTTGGGTCCCATCTCATCCGATTGACTGGATTCCGAATCGGTAGTCCAGGAGTCAGAAACCGGTCTACGACAGAAACAAGAATATCTTTTGTTTCCTCTGGTTGTTCTTCTTTGATTCCATGTGAAAATATAGTCATGATCATAATCCAATTTATCACGTACAAACTTGTCACGTTTTTTCTCCTTTACTCCGGCTTGCGAGACTTGCATTTTCTTTTCAAGTTTCGAGTTCATACCATGTTCCATATGAGCCTAATCCCACTCATTCATAAAATCAGGGCCATTGTGGAATTGAGAGGGAAACTTGTAGACTCGAAGTCCACGTGGGACTCTGTCACTGTCTTCATAAGACTGGAGAGAGTTCAAAGGCCAAAAAAGTTGTATTTCACGGTCTGCAAGAGCCAAGATCTTCTGCTCCAATACTCCGGTGCTGCATACCGTGAGCTCGTCCTTGCTATTGACAGATGTAAAAAAAAAAAAACCTGCCTCCGCCGTCCCTGCACAGAGATATGTACTAGTGTCTGGTGTAGTTACTTTCATGTCGTCTTCCAAAATGCAGTGAAACGAACAGTGTGGTGCTCTCTAACGGTGTGCTCAAGATACCAGAAGAAAGAGTATCAGAAGATAGCGAAAAAGACTATGATGTATCTGGCACTACCGTATACATAGTGAGCAATGTGCTGAATGAACGACTTGTACTGGAATCTATGGTAGCAGTCTTAGGTGGAAAAAATATTGTAGGGAATTAAAACCCACAAAGAAAACTCCACTCCACGCTTAGTAAATCAGGGCCACTGCCTTGCTCTAATAAAAGCTCATGTGTTCCTGCTGTTTGTATGCAATAGAAAACTAATTTTCCAACATGTTTAACCCCTTAAAGGGGTACTCCGCCCCTAGACATCTCATCCCCTATCCAAAGGATAAGATGTCAGATCTCCGGGGTCCCGCTGCTATCATTACTGCGCAGGACGAGATCGTAATGACGGGCAATACAGGGGCCGGAGCATCGTTACGTCACGGCTCCGCCCATCGTGACATCACGGCCCGCCCCCGTCAATACAAGTCTATGGGAGGGGGCGTGGCGGTCGTCACGCCCCCTGCCATAGACTTGCAGTAAGGGGACAGGCCATGATGTCATGTGGGGCAGAGCCATGACGTCACGCTGCTGCGGCCCCTGTATCGCCCGTCATTACGCACAGAGCGAACTCGCTCTGAGCAGTGATGAAGGCGGGGTGCCGCAGCGGCGATCCCCGGGGTCCCCAGCAGCGGGACCGCGGCGATCTAACATCTTATCCCCTATCCTTTGGATAGGGGATAAGATGCCAGAGGCGGAGTACCCCTTTAAGGACTCGGGGTTTTTCCGTTTTTTGCATATTTGTTTTTTCCTCCTTACCTTTAAAAAATCATAGCTCTTACAATTTTGCAACTAAAAATCCATATGATGGCTTATTTTTTGCGCCACCAATTCTACTTTGTAATGATATCAGTCATTTTACCCAAAAATGTACATCGAAACAGAAAAAAATAATAATTGTGAGACAAAATAGAAAAAAAAATCATTTTGTAACTTTTGGGGGCTCCCGCTTCTACACAGTACATTTTTCGGTAAAAATTACACCTGATCTTTATTCTGTAGGTCCATACAATTAAAATGATACCCTAATTATATAGGTTTGATTTTGTCGGACTTCTGGAAAAAATCATAACTACATGCAGGAAAATTAATACGTTTAAAATGGTCATCTTCTGACCCCTATAACTTTTTTATTTTTCCGTGTATGGGGCGGTATGAGGGCTCATTTTTTGCGCCGTGATCTGATGTTTTTATCAGTACCATTTTGCATTGATAGGACTTATTGATCGCTTTTTATTCATTTTTTCATGATATAAAAAGTGACCAAAAATACACTATTCTGGACTTTGTAATTTTTTTGCCCGTACGCCATTGACCGTGCGGTTTAATTAACAATATATTTTTATAATTCGGACATTTTCGCATGCAGCGATACCACATATGTTTATTTTTATCTACACAGTTTTTTTTTTTTAAATGGGAAAAGGGGGGTGATTCAAACTTTTATTAGGGAAGGGGTTAAATGATCTTTATTAACTTTTTTTTTTCACTTTTTTTTTGCAGTGTTATAGCCCCATAGGGGGGTACAACACTGCACACACTGATCTTTTACAATGATCAGTGGTTTCTCATAGGAAACCAGTGATCAATGATTCTGCCGCTTGACTGCTCATGCCTGGATCTCAGGCACTGATCAGTCATTCGGCGATCGGGCAGGATGGAGGCAAGTAGGGACCCTCCGGCTGTCAGGTAGGGACCCTCCGGCTGTCCTGTCATCGCGGCGATCCCGAACAGCTCCCTAAGGCCCCTCATTATAGAAAGGGAGCGGATTCATGACGTACCGGTACGTCATCGTCAGGTGGTTGCCAACTGGGATATATTATTTACGAAAAAAGTGATAAGAAGCCCATGTAAGAGAGAAAAGCTAAAGTGAATTAGTTGATGTAGGGGCAAGCTTTTGGCAAAGTTTCAACTTTTTGTTTTCCCCCACTAGAAAACACTAATGAAAAACACCCAAAAACTGACACAGCTTTTTCCTGTGTTTTGGCATTTTGTTAAATGTTTTCTTTCTTTTCGTATTCTAGATGTGTATAACCAGACCATTTTGTACCCTGTGGCAGTTTTCCAATCCATTCATGGTACCACTCTGTGGGTCAGATGCAGCACACCTGGCCCATGGAGTATATGGATGTGTGTAGTGATGCTTAGCATCACTACTCACCACTGCCGGCCATATAGTATACATAGGTGCATAGTGCATACATGTGTACTATACAGGAGCCTGGGAATCCCATCGCTATTCTGACCGGAATCCCTGCTCCTGTAGCCCCTTTGAGGGATATACATTATATACAGTTATTTATCGATAGCTGTATAAAGTGAATACAGAAGCCAGACGATCACTTACCTCACTGGATTCTGTCCCGGCAAGGTCTCTGTAGGTACGCCTCTAGTGATGATGTAATTAGGGGTGGAGCTACAGCCCATGAGCCTGGGTGGTAAGTATGGCTTAGATCCCATTGGATTTATTGTAAAATGTATTACTAAACTACTACTCATACACAACACAGCATTCTTAGTCAAACAAAGGCTGTTTGAGGCATGCTGAGTTGTAGCTTTGCAACAAATGGAGTCTACCTGTTTGTGCAGACGCTGCCAGAAGGGTCTCTTTACATTATACAAAATGTTTAATTTGAACAGAGCCGTACACTCATCACCCTGGCTCTAGGGGTGTAGCTTTGCTCCCTTAATCATCACTATGGGGCGGAGGTACATGGAGGCTGTGAACCCCTAAGGCCCACTCGCCTCTGGATTGCTTCACGCTCCCTTATATGCACATAAAAGACTCCAATGCCCAGCATGTCCTCAATGTCAGGACACACAGGGAGTTATAGTATGAACTGTACTTGTATGAACTATTGTAGTATGAACTGTGGCTGCAGGAAGACGGGAGCGATGTAGAGGCACGCGGACACTTATAGTGCTGGGAAGTCATATTCCCTGACAAAAGCCCTCATTGGTCAATCAGTGGCGACCAATGAGGGCTTCTGCCAGGACATACGAATTGACAGGGCAGGGCATTGATAATCATCACATCCTCGGCCGGCTGGTGAGATCAAGAAGCGGATCTTTGGGGCGCACACCGTGGGTACAACAGACAAACCACGGACACCGTGGAGCATAAAAACTGGTTTATTGGACGACGCGTTTCGGGAGCTTGTGCCCCCATTATCAAGTCTAGTAAAACATAAGTACATTAATTCGTTGTGTACACATACAAATTTTTTAATTTTAAAATGCCCGGGAGTCCAGTAACAAGATGATGTCATGAGGGTCAGGATATCACATCCTGTTCAGTCTATCAGTGTTACACTAATGGGATATTGCAGTGACAGTTTTAGAATACATATACAAAGAGTATTAATAACAATAGTAATATGTAAAAAAAAAAATACATATAAAAAGGAGAACGTGCATATTCCCATTATATACATATTATATGCATAAATGGTTAGTATACATAGAACTTCCAAGTGATCGATAACAAGTTAAAAAGCCATTATTTATAAAACTAAAAGGCCATATAGTTGTATGTGAATGTAAGCCATAATTATGGATATGGTATAAGATTGGCTTTCGCATTTATCTAGCAAGTAAGTAACATAAATTTAAAAAAAAATTTTTTAAAGGGTACCTCTCATCAAATAAACTTTTGATATATTTTAGATTAATGAATGTTGAATAACTTTCCAATAGCATGTTAATGAAAAATATGCTTCTTTCTATTGTATTTTTCCCGATCAGTCCTGTCAGCAAGCATTTCTGACTCATGCTGGAGTCCTAAACACTCAGAGCTGCCAGCCTGCTTTGTTCACAGCCAAACAGGTTGTGAACAAAGCAGGCTGGCAGCTCTGAGTGTTCTCCTTTGTGAACAAAGCAGACTGGCAGCTCGTAGTGTTTAGGACTCCAGCATGAGTCTGAAATGCTTGCTGCCAGGACTGGTAGGGAGACCCCTAGTGGTCATTTCTTCAAAGTGGAAAATTTAATAGAAAGAAGCATATTGTCACGATTCGGCTTACAGGTTGTGGATCCACTATGTCAGCGAGGGATTGGCGTGGACCGTGCTGGTGGACTGGTTCTAAGAGGCTACTGGTGTTCACCAGAGCCCGCCGCAAAGCGGGATGGTCTTGCTGCGGCAGTAGCAACCAGGTCGTATCCACTAGCAACGGCTCAACCTCGCTGACTGCTGAGAAGGCGTGGGACAGAAGGACTAGGCAGAGGCAAGGTCAGACGTAGCAGAAGGTCGGGGCAGGCGGCAAGGTTCGTAGTCAAGATGGATAGCAGGAGTTCAGGTAACACAGGCTTGGACAACACTAAACGCTTTCACTGGCACAAGGCAACAAGATCCGGCCAGGGAGTGCAGGGGAAGTGATGTGATATAGCCAGGGAGCAGGTGGAAGCCAATTAAGCTAATTGGGCCAGGCACCAATCATTGGTGCACTGGCCCTTTAAGTCTCAGAGAGCTGGCGCGCGCGCGCGCCCTAGAGAGCGGAGCCGCGCGCGCCAGCACATGACAGCAGGGGACCGGGACGGGTAAGTGACTTGGGATGCGATTCGCGAGCGGGCGCGTCCCGCTGTGCGAATCGCATCCCCGACGGCCATATCAGTGCAGCGCTCCCGGTCAGCGGGACCGACCGGGGCGTTGCAGGGAGAGAGACGCCGTGAGCGCTCCGGGGAGGAGCAGGGACCCGGAGCGCTCGGCCTAACACATATTTTTTAATAACATGCAAGTAAATTTATTCTGCATACATTAATCTATAATATACCAAAAGTTTTTTTGATGAGAGGTACCCTTTAATTTTCATTGACCTGGAAGAGGTATAAAGGTAAATTCCTGTACTGCAACCATTAAAAGAAAGCTTGGTGGTCCATATTGTAAGTAACTCTTTTACTGGGGGTGGTGGGTTCAAATCTTATACCCGGACTGAGAATCTTTTTTTTTTATTTCAACAGAAAGATTCCTGTGGTGCAACACAAATTATTTGTAATTAGTGAACAATGTTAACTAACATTAGTAACCCAATTAAATATGTTATCAGTGTAAACTTATTTATTTTGTGAACTTGTTACTCGTATTTGGTATAAACCAGTACTGGTTCCATATTCTGTGATGGTATGAAACGTGCACATAGTGTACTATCACTGTGTACTCGGACGAGGAATGCAGAATGTCGTTTTATGAAGGAAGAGGGACAAGATAAATTGCCATAATCTTATTGATTGCCTATTATATTTCAGTTTTATTCCTGTTGGATAGAGGAATAAATGTGATTGCCTGGAATTTGTGTATCTCCTGGGCCCAATGTTACTCACATGGGGCGTATGGTTACTTGGTGATTTTAACAACGCTCCTGGGGTAGACGTGTTGAAGATATTTCCAAAACACTGTAACCGGTCAGGGTGCTGTCTATATTATTAGGAATTTAAGAATTTTTATTGTTTTATGACCTCTGTGGCCTCATTTAGACCTGAAGGCTGGAGTGTGCCAAGCCTGTATATCCAAAACATTTATTTGTTTTTCAAAGATTGCATCCTATTTGGAACCCATTCGGGAATCAATAGGGTCAATTTGGATGGGATCTAAAACCCAGGGATGTTTTATTACTGCAATTTCTGGACAGGCTGTGCAATTGGTAATGTTTGTGAACGTTTGCAATGCAAGGCTTGGATTGTGTGGCCCACATATTGTCTATGACACATAGTTACATAGTTACATAGTTAGTACGGTTGAAAAAAGACATACGTCCATCAAGTTCAACCAGGGAATTGAACGGTAGGGGTGTGGCGCGATATTGGTGAAGGGATGGGATTTTATATTTCTTCATAAGCATTAATGTTATTTTGTTCCAGGAATGTATCTAACCCTGTTTTAAAGCTGTTAATTTTTCCTGCTATGACCAGTTCCTGAGGTAGACAGTTCTCATGGTAAAGAAGGCGTGTCGTCCCTTGAGACTAAACTTTTTCTTCTCCAGACGGAGGGAGTGCCCCCTCGTTCTTTGGGGGGGTTTAATCTGGAACAGTTTTTCTCCATATTCTATGACATAAATAATTAACCGGGAATAGCAATCCATATGAAATTTTATGGGGAAAAAACTCATCGGTTTGACTGCTTTTAAAAGTGTTCAAAATCCTGATACATTTTCAACATAAACAGCGGGGGCGATTATATCTGTATACTCCATAATTTTCTATGGAACTTTTAGGTTGAACAGAAGATTGTATTTTGATTGAAGTGTGTCTACAAAGTTGGTTCGGGGCCAGAATATTTTTCAAGGTGGGGGTCCTCTTGTAAATAACAGTGGCTTTAAAGGGAAGGCATGGTTTAAGTATTGGATCTGCTGCAAGAATGTGCCAGTGTTTGTTTAAAATCTTTTTTATTTCATTATGGTCAATAAGAAGTGATAAAATTAGACTGAGAAAACGTTGTGGACTGATTTGATGTTGTGGGTTTGTTACGTTCCGGAAGGCAATGGTGTTGTGTAAGATCTTTGGTTCTATTATACGCCTCTATGAGTAAGGTGTCGGGATAGCCTTTATCTAGGAACCATTTTCTCAGGACTTGGGCCTGTGCTTTAAATGTTTGGTCACGGGTGCAGTTTTTCCTCACCCTCCTATACTGACTAAAAGGCACATTGGTTTTCCACTTTTTCAAATGTCCACTGTTGAACTCTAGATAGCTATTTGAGTCAACACTTGAGTGCTGTAACGATTTCACAACCTCGAACAACTAAAAATAACAAAAATTCTAATGACAAACGAATATGATTTGTACATACATATCACCCCTTTGCATACCGTATACATGGGATGCTACGTAAACATTGGTCATTACTCAATTCAGCACACCCACATGTACCTGAATTCCAACAACCATTTATGCCCTGCTTCAAAAGACCCACAAATATCCGTGACCAGCTCGTCAGGGCAGACATAGGGAGTACGTCACAACAAAGACAATCCACTTTCAGTTCTCCCATCCAATGCAACAATATCACTAAAGGGAATAAAGTATATCACCCTCTGACTGGGAAACCATATCCTATCAAAGGATATCATACATGCAACTCCTCTTATGTGGTGTATCTGATCAAATGCCCATGCGGTCTCGCATATGTTGGGGAAACTACACAACATGTGCGTGACCACATCTCACAACATAAATCTACCATCCGCAGAAAAAATGACTTATTACCCATCCCACATCATTTCATGAATGCTAACCACACGATAGCGCAGCTGAGATTCCAGGTTCTCGAACACATACCCAGATCAAGACGAGGGGGAGACAGAATTAAAATCTTAAAAACACGTGAGGCATACTGGATCCATACATTATAAACCCTGGAACCACGGGGCCTGAATCGTGAATACGACATCATGCAGTTATAATAAATAATCTCTCATGTAACACAAATCCAATAGTAGAGAAGAAATAATCTGCACTCACCATAGGCTTCCTTTTAAAATCGGACTTTATTCAGCCGGCAGGCAGTGTCCATACATAGAAAAATTCACACCTGAGTGCACAGGGTGGGGGAGCAGCTAGCGGCTAGGCAGCCGAAGTATACTGCAACAACAGCACTGTTTCTCGTCTATGACGCTTCTTCCGGTTCCGGAACACAGCCAGGCCCTGCTCTGAGGACCGGAGTGCAGGGGGAACCCAACGGACGAGTAGGAGGCGGAGTGCCTCTCCAGTGGCCTGGTGGGGCGCACATGACCAGGGCGACGGCGGCCTGTGAGGATGAGGCCGGAACTACTTCCTGCGCTCGGCCTCTCTAGGGAGAGAGAGCCAGCAGTCCTCTAGGCGAAGTGCTGCAAAAGGGTCTGCGGTGTGGCAGGCTGAAGGACAGGGGGGGGGGGCCCGGGGACGGGCCCGCCTCCGGTGCATCAGAGGTGAACTCTAGGGAGCTGTCCAGTGACGGGGAGGAGAGGGGCCTTGAGTCTCCTGCCTCAGTACCTGTTCTGGTGGCAATATCTTCCAGGAGAAGTCGGTGCCTGCAGTTCATGGTTCAGAGAGGGGTAAGGCCGCCTGCCCTGGCTGTGGCTGGCGGGTCTACACAGAAGGATGCTTCGTCTGGATCTTCTCTTCAGGGATGTCCAGGCTCGCAGGGAGCTACAGCCACTGGCCCGCCAGGGACAGAGAGGTTTGGTGAGTTGACCACCGGTGCTTGTATGGGGGTTGGGGGGGGTGGGGGAGGGTTTGTGGGATGGTTTGCATGGTTTATTGCAGGAGGTGAAGGGTCCCCGGCGGCAGTATGGGAGTCAGGGTTTGGGAGAGGACAGGCAGGAGGGAGTGTGGGGGGGGTGCCGTTAGCACTGTCAGGTAGTGGGGCTGGGGTGCCCGCAGCTCCTGCGGCGGTGGTCAGAGCTAGGGAGGCAGTACGCTTGGCAGATTCTGCAAATGGGGAGGTGTTTTGAGGGTCCGCTTGGGGGTTCATTTGAAGGCGGAAGTCAGGGAGAAGATTTGGAAGGATGAGTATGTAAAGATTTTCTCCTTGTTGCCGCTGGAAAAATTCAATTTAGATAGGGGGAAGCCAGATGAATATAAAAAGGAGGAGCGCCGGAGGTATCGGCTGATACCTAGGACGTTCGCCAATTGGCTGCAGGCATTTGCCATATCGGTTAGCTTTATTGGAGAGAAGGCACCCGAGAACTGCTCGGGTCTGTTTTGTTATTTGGACTCGGTGGGGGAGGCTTACCAGATTTATGGCGGTACAACGAACAATTCTGGAAGAGATAGGCGGTTCGGCATTTGTTGCGCTGGGATCACAAAGACATTAGTCTTTGGATGCGACTGATGGCTGCGCCAAGGGGGGGGGGAGCGGACAGTCCTTTCGGGACAGCACCGGTCAGTCCGGATCCGGTTCCGGTCAGCCGGCGGGGGCAGGAAAAGGTTGCTGTTGGTGATTTATTAATGAGGGGCAATGCAGATTTGGAGAAGGGTGCCGTTTAAAGCATGAGTGCTCCAGTTGCGGGGGCACGCATAGCTTATCCCGGTGTTTCCAAAAGGGAAAAGGCCGAGGATCTGAGACTGATCAGAAGAGGGGAGACACCAGTGATGGTGGCAAGGATGGTGCCGTTTCTAGAACGGTATCCAAATAGAATAGCAATTTTTTGAGGGAGGGTTTTAGCTGTGGGTTTCGTATTCCGTGTACCACTTCTCGCCCTCGTGGAGGGGTGCGGAATCTGAGCTCCGCGTTGTGCTATCCTGAGGTGATGCGGGGAAAGTTGATGAAGGAAGTGGGTTTGGGTCGGATGGCAGGCCCATTTGCCACTTTACCCTGCCGGACTTGCGTTTGTCACCTCTGGGCTTGGTGCCTAAGAAGGTGCCGAACAAGTTTTGGCTCATTCACCACCTTCCCCATCCAGTGTATGGGTCGGTTAATGATGGTATAGACCCGCCCTGTGTGCCATGTTGTACACTTCATTTGACGCAGCTTTGGTATGGGTGCGCAAGTACGGTCAGGGGACGCTTTTGGCTAAGACCGACATAGAGGCGGCTTTTAGGCTTTTGCCAGTGCACCCAGATAGCTTTGTGTTTTTGGGGTGTTGTTGCTCTATTTCTTGTTCCCAGTTTGAGCCTTTCAGCACTTTTTTGGAGTGGGTGGTGCGGTCGGAGTCGCAGGTGGACTCAGTTTTGCACCTTGATGATTTTTTGCTTATTGGTTCGGGAGGGTCGGCGATGTGTTCTCTCCTGCTGCAGACTATGGAGCGGGTGGCAGCCTGCTTTGGGGTGCCACTGGCACCTGACAAAATGGAGGGGCCAGCCACGCAGCTGAAATTCTTGGGCATCATCATAGATACGGTGGGCTTGGAATATAGGCTGCCAGAGGACAAGTTGCTGGAGTTGCAGGGGGCGGTGGCGGCCACAGCCAGGGCAAGGACGATGCAGTTGAGGGACCTGCAGTCATTGCTAGGACGCCTCAATTTTTATTGTCGGATTATGCCGATGGGGCGGGTGTTTTGTCGGCGGTTGGCGGCGGCGACAGCAGGGGTGCAGAGGCCACGGTATTATGTGCGCCTGACGGCTGACCTCTGAGCTGATTTGGCAGTGTGAGCGGAATTTTTGGAACACTATAATGGTAGGTCGGTCATCATGGGGCGGCAAGTGTCTAACTGAGAGTTGGAGCTACCAAAGCATCGGGTAGCCATGGGTTTGGAGCCTATCTGCAGGGTCAGTGGTTTGTGGGGGAGTGGCCAGAGTCTTGGAGGACCGCAGGTTTGGTGAGGAAACTGGCACTATTGGAACTCTTTCCCATTCTGGTGGCGGTGGAGATTTGGGGGGGGGGGGGAGAGGCTCAGGGATCGGAAGGTGTGCTTCCGGTGTGACAACCTGGGCGTGGTGCAGGCTATCAATGCATAGATGGCACATTCGCCGCCAGTGGCAAGCTTATTGAGGCAGTTGGTCTTGCGGGGATTGCGCCTTAATTCTCAGTTTGTAGCTTTGCATGTGCCTAGGGTGTTAAATGAGATCGCTGACTCTCTTTCTCGTTTCCAGTGGGACAGCTCTCTGAAGTTGGCACCAGAAGCGGATGGCCGTGGGATTCCTTGCCCGGAGGAGTTGTGGAGTGTGGTTTAACGGCGGCCCTTGCTCTGGTCCGCAGGTCAGTCTGTGTGAGTACGCGGGCTGGCTATACTAGATGCTGGAGGGACTGGGAGGAGTTGTTGGGGGGTTTGGGGGTGTTACAGTCCATGGGGAATTGGGAGGCTGCTGTGTTGTTTTTCGTAGGTAGGTTGTTTGGGGATGGGGTTTCAGTGGCTGGGCTCATTCACAGGCTGGCGGCACTAGCCTTTTGTTTTCAGGTAAGGGCTATGCCGGATGCTAGCTTTTTTGGTAAGACGGGCTGACAGGGGTTTTCGGAAAGGGGTCGGTGGTACGGGACACTAGGAGGCTGGTGTCCTTTGCTTTGCTGGAGGAGTTGTGTGGGATTTTGCCGCGAGTTTGTGTATCGTGGTTTGAGGAAGTTTTGTTCCGGTTGGTTTTCTCTTTGGCGTTCTTTGGGGCGTAAAGTCTGGCTTTCCTCAAAATACATCCGTTTCAGGGTACCCAGTTATAAATTGGGCCCCCGTTTTCTGGGACCCTATGAAGTCAAGAGGAGAATTAATCCTGTTTGTTACCAGCTTCATCTCCCCTCTAATCTAAGAATTCCTAATTGCTTTCATGTTTCCCTTTTGAAACCGGCAGTTTTTAATCGCTTCTCCCCTAAGGACATTTCCCCTGCTCCTGTGACCGGGACTTCGGACATCTTCTCCGTGAGGGAGATCTTGGCTTTTAAGTTTGTCCGAGGGAGAACATTTTTTTTTGGTTGACTGGGAGGGCTGCGGTCCCGAAGAAAGATCTTGGGAGCAGTCTCATCCTCAAATTCCAGGGTACCAAAAAGAGGGGGAGGCCAAAGGGGGAGGGGGTACTGTCATGACGAGCGCTCCGGTCTCTGCCTCTGGACCGGAGCGCTCGCCTCCTGCTGCAACCATGAGCGCCCCGGTTCTTCACCCTGACCGGGGGCGCAGTGTCCCTGTGGTCTCCGGCGAGGATGCGGGTCCCCGCACGCGATCCGCATCCCAGTCTCACTTACCTCTCCCCGCTCCTGTGTACACCGGCCTCGTGTCCCGGTGCGCGCGTCCCTGCTCTCTGGGGCGCGCGCGAGTTATGTTAAGTTTAAAGGGCCAGCGCACCAATGATTGGTGCCTGGTCCAAATGGTTAATTAAGGGCCAAATATAAAAGTACCCTGCCCTTGCCGGATCTTTGTGCCCTTGTGCCTCTGAGAAAGTGTTCCCTGTTGCCTAGTATTGCCTTGCCTGTTGCCGTACCCGTTGCTACTGTCTACTCGCCTCTGAACCCTTGCCGCCAGCCCTGACCTCTGCTACGTCCGACTACGCTTTTGCCTGCTCCCTGTGTACTACGCCATATCAGCTGCTAGAGAGGTCGAGTTGTTACTGGGGGACACGACCTGGCAGTTACCGCCGCAGCAAGTCCATCCCGCTTTGCGGGAAGTAACTGCTTAGAACCGATCCCTCAGTACGACCCGCGCCATCGCCTCTCTGGTCTAGAGGATCCACCATCTGTCCTGCCGGTTCGTGACACTCAGAATCAACTTTATAAGTAAAAGCATCCCAGAGTTATTAATGCATAAAGTGATAGAAGTCAGATTTGAAAAAAATGCTCCCGTCCTTAGGGTCATAATGGGCTCCGTCCCCAAGGGGTTAATTTCTGGCACCAGTTGAGTTAAAGAAAAATGTTTTCCAGTGGAGTACCCCTTTAACATATGATAATGGTAACAGTACATAACACTAACATAGGAACATTGAGCATTATACAGAATAACTTGCCAACTGACACAAAGGGCGAGAGGGCCCTGCCCGCTAGGGCATACAATGTACTTGTTCTCTCCTTGTTTTGTACTATTTTTTGGGGGGGGAAAACCTTGTTTATTAAAAAAAAAAAAAAAAAAAAACTTAAAAGACTATGGAAGAATAACTTGCCTGGCTAGATCTGGTATACAGCGCCACTGTATGGAGCTGAAATCAATATGCACTTGAGTATAATCCCGATCTCTAAACAAACTGTACTTGGCAAATAGATTTTGCTATTTTGAGGACCTCTAGTGGTGAAGAAGTAGAATGCAATGGTCAATTACTTTAACGGAAGCTGGTGTCCTGCAGCATATTATAACCTGTAAAAAGTGAAAACATTTTAAAATAAAAGTTTTTTTCAATAAATTAATAACATGTAAAAAAATAAAATCAATGCCCCTTTCTTAATAAAACCCTGTAATATAAAAAAAAAAAAAATGCCCAAACCTATACATAATAGGTATATAGACGTAGAAAGAACTCATTGCACTCGGTGTAAATGCAATTAAAAGCCTTTAATCCAGGTGGAGGCAAACACAGGCGCTTCCACAGGTCCCTACGTCACTTCTCCTTCCCTTATATCAGCGGTCTTCAAACTGTGGCCCTCCAGATGTTGCAAAACCACAACTCCTAGCATGACCGGACAGCCAACGGCTGTCCGGGCATGCTGGGAATTGTAGTTTTGCAACATCTGGAGGACCACAGTTTGAAGACCACTGCCTTATACATTTAACACATCTTCATCATTGCACCTGGTCGGCTAGGGAGTTAACCCTTCAGTCGCCAAGCGGTGCCGATATGTGTTAGCAACAGCCAATTCCCATTATGCGTTTACATATATCCACGTTTTTCATTTAAAGTTACATGATATTAATAGAATTAAAAAAATCCTTATATATGTATATACACAAGTCTTTCTGTCTCTAAGCTTAAAGTGTACCCGTCAGATCCAACAAATTTTTTTTAAATATCTCACTCAGTACCTAATCCTGACCATGTACATCTAATTTGCATGTGTCTAGCACCTTTATTTATTTTTTTATTACACTTTTAATTTAGCTCACTGAATTCCTCTCAAAGGGAGGGGGCGTGGCCTCACTGTGCAGGTCTCCGCCCCCTCCCTCAGTATACTGTCTGCTCACATCTCCCCTAGCATTAGCAAAACTACAACTCCCAGCTTGTCCTCACTGACAGTAGCCGGACACAAGCTGACAGTGGGAGGAGCCCTGCGCTCACAGCTGTCAATCAAGGAAGTGTGTCCATGACATAGGTGATGATACATGGACACAGCAGGACTAGTATGTAACCAAGCAGGCAGAGGGGGGGGGGGTAGTTGTTTAACTGGATTCTATCTGTATGGAATACTGAAAATTTTCTAATGAAAGCATTGTAAAACCTATTGGTTATACATGCTTTACAACATATCAAATGTATTTGTATCTGACAGTGCCCATTTAAGTACTAGTAAATACAGTTCACTATATATTCTAAATACTGAACATGTTAAAGGGGTTATCCAGGAAAAAACTTTTTTATAGATATCAACTGGCTCCAGAAAGTTAAACAGATTTGTAAATTACTTCTATTAAAAAATCTTAATCCTTTAGGTACTAATGAGCTTCTGAAGTTAAGGTTGTTCTTTTCTGTATAAGTGCTCTCTAATGACACCTGTCTCGGGAAACGCCCAGTTTAGAAGCAAATCCCCATAGCAAACCTCTTCTAAACTGGGCGTTTCCCGAGACAGGTGTCATCAGAGAGCACTTAGACAGAAAAGAACAACCTTAACTTCAGAAGCTCATTAGTACTTAAAGGATTAAGATTTTTTAATAGAAGTAATTTACAAATCTGTTTAACTTTCTGGAGCCAGGTGATATATATATATATATATATATATATATATATATATATATATATATATAAAGTTTTTTCCTGGAATATCCCTTTAATATCCCTCCGATCATTTAATCCCAGTTGTCCTAGGGCTCTTGTTTTTAATATGATGGCCATTTCTTTTTTCAACAATAGGGTATTGACATCTCTGCCTCCCGGGATACCATCAATTCGTACGAGACCCATGAAGGACATAGTGGAAATGTCTCCTCCATGGATCTCCTGAATATGCTTAATTAATCTCGGGGCCCCTTTTTCCGTCCTGACGTGCTCCGAAAATCTAACTAAATTTTTCACAATAATTTGGAGTTTTTCACAATCTCATGCATCATGAATCAACAAAGATTTACCACTGATGTAAAGTACAATATATCACGCAAAAACTATCTCAGAATTGCGTCGCTAAGTAAAAGCATGTCAGAGGTATTACTACTTAGAGGGGTACTCCACCCCTAGACCTCTCAAGATGTCTGATCGCTGGGGTCCCGCTGCTGGGGACCCACTACCCCCCCCCCCCCCCCGCGATATCGGCTGCGGCACCCCAGACATCGCTCTGTGTGGGATGACTGGCGATGCGGGGCGGAGGCTTGTGACATCATGGCCATGCCCCCTCTATGCAAGTCTATGGGAGGGGGCGTGATGGCATTGAGGGAGCGTGGCCGCGACATCATGTGTTTCCGGCGCTGCACTCGACACTCTAAATGAACGCCGGGTGCATCAGGGAGATAGCGGGGGTCCCCAGTGGCGGGACCCCTGCGATCAGACATTATCTCCTTATCCCCTATACTTTAGATAGGGAATAAGATATGTAGGGGCGAAGGACAGATTTAAAAAATTGGGTGCGGCCATTCAGATAAAAACAGGCGGCGTCCTTAACCCCTTAAGGACCAAGGACGTACCGGTACGTCCTGAGTCCTTTCCCTTTCTATAACGCGGGGCCACCCCTCCCCTATTAAAAGTTTGAATCACCCCCCTTTTCCCATTTAAAAAAAAACTGCGTAAATAAAAATAAACATATATGGTATCGCCGCGTGCGGAAATGTCTGAATTATAAAAATATATCATTAATTAAAGCGCATGGTCAATGGCGTACACGCCAAAAAATTCCAAAGTCCAAAATAGTGCATTTTTGGTCACTTTTTATATCATGAAAAAATGAATAAAAAGTGATCAACAAGTCCGATCAATACAAAAATGGTACCGCTAAAAACTTCAGATCACGGTGCAAAAAATGAGTCCTCATACCACCCCATATGCGGAAAAATAAAAAAGTTATTGGGGTCAGAAAATGACAATTTTAAACGTATACATTTTCCTGCATGTAGTTATGATTTTTTTCAGAAGTCCGACAAAATCAAACCTATATAAGTAGGGGATCATTTTAACCGTATGGACCTACAGAATAAAGAGAAGGTGAAGAGAAGGTCATTTTTACCGGAAAATGTACTGCGTAGAAATGGAAGCCCCCAAAAGTTACAAAATGGCGGGGTTTTTTTTTTCAATTTTGTCTCACAATGATTTTTTTTTTCCGTTTCGCCATAGATTTTTGGGTAAAATGATTGAGGTCAGTGCAAAGTAGAATTGGTGGTGCAAAAAATAAGCCATAATATGGATTTTTAGCTGCAAAATTGAAAGGGTTATGATTTTTTAAAGGTAAGGAGGAAAAAACAAAAGTGTAAAAACGGAAAAAACCCTGGTCCTTAAGGGGTTAAATAAAAATAATTTAAAAGAAAATACTATACAACAATAGCTATCTCTGGTATACAGCGTCACTGAAAGCAGCTCAGATCTATATGCACTTGAGTACAATCCCGATCTCCAAACAAATCGTACTTGGCAAATTGATTTTGCTATTTCGAGGACCTCTAGTGGTGAAGAGGTAGAATGCAATGTCTATTCACTTCCATGGAAGCTGGCTCATTCGGGCCCCAGCTTCTGTACATTTTAGGGGTAAGTGTGAGATAAAAGAGGGTGGTTATTAAGGGTACATTAAAGGGGTATTCCAGGCCAAAACTTTTTTTTATATATCAACTGGCTTCCGGAAAGTTAAACAGATTTGTAAATTACTTCTATAAAAAAAATCTTAATCCTTCCAATAGTTATTAGCTTCTGAAGTTGAGTTGTTGTTTTCTGTCTAACTGCTCTCTGATGACTCACGTCCCGGGAGCTATGCAATTCCTATGGGGATATTCTCCCATCATGCACAGCTCTTGGGACATGACATCATCATTGAGCAGTTAGACAGAAAACTTCAGAAGCTAATAACTATTGGAAGGATTAAGATTTTTTAATAGAAGTAATTTACAAATCTGTTTAACTTTCCGGAGCCAGTTGATATATAAAAAAAAGTTTTGGCCTGGAATACCCCTTTAATGTACCCTTAATAACCACCCTCTTTTATCTCACACTTACCCCTAAAATGTACAGAAGCTGGGGCCCAAATGAACCAGCTTCCATGGAAGTGAATAGACATTGCATTCTACCTCTTCACCACTAGAGGTCCTCGAAATAGCAAAATCAATTTGCCAAGTACGATTTGTTTGGAGATCGGGATTATACTCAAGTGCATATAGATTTGAGCTGCTTTCAGTGACGCTGTATACCAGAGATAGCTATTGTTCTATAGTATTTTCTTTTAAATTATTTTTATTTAACCCCTTAAGGACCAGGGTTTTTTTCGTTTTTGCACTTTTGTTTTTTCCTCCTTACCTTTAAAAAATCATAACCCTTTCAATTTTGCAGCTAAAAATCCATATTATGGCTTATTGTTTGCGCCACCAATTCTACTTTGCAGTGACCTCAATCATTTTACCCAAAAATCTATGGCGAAACTGAAAAAAAAAATCATTGTGAGACAAAATTGAAAAAAAAAAAACGCCATTTTGTAACTTTTGGTGGCTTCCATTTCTACGCAGTACATTTTCCGGTAAAAATGACACCTTCTTTCTATTCTGCAGGTCCATACGGTTAAAATGATACCCTACTTATATAGGTTGGATTTTGTGGTACTTCGGAAAAAAATCATAACTACATGCAGGAAAGTTTATATGTTTAAAATTGTCCCCTTCTGACCCCTATAACTTTTTTATTGCTCCATGTAGAGGCTCATTTTTTGCGCCGTGATCTGAAGTTTTTATCGGTACCATTTTTGTTTTGATCGGACTTTTTGATCGATTTTTATTCATTTTTTTATATTATAAAAAGTTACCAAAAATACATTATTTTGGACTTTGGAATTTTTTGCGCGTACACCATTGACCGTGCAGTATAATTAACGATATATTTTTATAGTTCGGACATTTACGCACACGGTGATACCACATATGTTTATTTTTATTTACATAGTTTTTTTTATGGGAAAAGGGTGATTCAAACTTTCATTAGGGAAGGGGTTAAATGATCTTTATTAACTTTTTTTGTTCACTTTTTTTTTTTTTTTTTGCAGCGTTATAGTTCCCATAGGGGGCGATAATACTGCACACACTGATCTTTTACACAGAGCACTGCAAAGACATAGCTTTGCATTGATCAGTGTTATCCGCGGTTGATTGCTCAAGTCTGGATTTCAGGCTAGCAGCAGTCAATCACCGAGCGGATGCACAGGAGGCAGGTTAGGCACCCTCCTGGTGCGTTCTAGCTGATCAGGACATCGCAATTTTATCGCGATGTCCCGATCAGCCCGACTGAGCTGCTGAGATACTTTTAATTTCACTTTTAGATGCGGCGATCAACTTTGATTGCCGCGTCTAAAGAGTTAATTCCGGACATCTGCCGGAATGGCGATGTCCGGCATTGGCCACGGGTCCTGGCTGCTGACAGCAGCCAGGACCGTGCGGGTATGATGTGAGCTCAGCTCCTGAGCTCGCTTCATAACCCTCCCGTGCCACAGTGCCGTATA
Organism: Hyla sarda; assembly: GCF_029499605.1. Lineage (NCBI taxonomy): Eukaryota > Metazoa > Chordata > Amphibia > Anura > Hylidae > Hyla > Hyla sarda. The sequence continues at coordinate 18,376,079 of NC_079189.1, forward strand.
AACCCGGCGTTCTGCGGCAAGGGGTTAAAGGAAATCTCTCATCAGTGTCACCTGCACTAACCTGTTGGTAGTGCAGGTGACCCTGATGACAAGGGTACTTACCTGGTCTCGTTCCGTGCTGTTGTTCTTCGGCTATCCTCTTCGTTGTCTTCCACTCCAGGCCAGACTTGGAGCATGGGCGGAGCTTAGTGTCGTCACCGCTGCTGTTCTCTGCTGAGTCCTACTGCTAGAAAACAGCAGCGGTGATGTCACTAAGATTCACCCATGCTCCAAGAGCAGAAGATACTGTAGAGGATTGCTGGAGAACCACGGCACGAAACAGGACTAGGTAAGTATTACTGTCATCAGTGTCATCTGCACTACCTGTTTGTTTCGACAAGTTAGTACAGGTGACACTGATGAAAGATTTCCTTTAAGGTGGATACCCCAGTGAGCCAGTCACACCCTCAACACGTACAGACAGTACAAAAAAACAACAACATCAGGTCTATCCCCAGGACGCATGAGGAAAACAAAAAGAGAGAGTCGTACAAAAAGCTAATGCCAAAGAAAAAGGCAAAACAATTTAAAAATTAGGACCACCTCACAGTGACTATCTCCACAAATTAAGCTTCTTACAAAAGGTCTGGAGTTTGTTCTGCATAGACAGCATCATTTTAAGGTAAATTATTTCTATACAAGAAGATTGCCGATAGATCTAAATACATAAAAATTGTTTTGACTTTTTGGTACATTTTATTGTTAAATGTAAAATGTCATTTTGAAGTACAATTGGTCCAGCAACAAACATCCTTCATATGGCTCTGTGGATGGAAAAGGGAAACATTTTTCTACACTTATTTGTGTGCTGGTTGTCAGAACCTGTAGGGTTAAAAGGTTCTGACAGGTTCTTTGTTTTTGTTGCCGGGTGACGCTTAACTGTCTGGCTGGTCAGCTGACCTTTTCATGAGAGCACCTGTGGGGTTGCCTATTTAACCTGGCAGTTTGCGCTCATTCAATGCCTGTAAAAGAGTCCAACTCCAGTAGCTAGCGATTTACCCTGTTTATTCTTGTTTACCCGCCATCTGTGACTTTTGGCTTATCTTCTTGACTTCTCTCTGGTATCTCTTTGTACTTTGACAACTCCTTGTTTTTGACGCGGGTATTGGAAATTGACTTATTGCGTGAGTGTGTTATTTTTGCTTCTGTTAGTCTGTCTGCTCCCTACTGTACCTTGACCTGTGTCTGTATTATTGTATTTTATTATTTTGACAGTTATGCCCCTCACTTGTCTAGGGAGGGACTGTCACCTTGGTTACGGACCCATTGCCTAGGGCGGGGACGTAAGTAGGCAGGGATAGGGGAGTGGGTGATATTAGTGTGCACTCCTTCCCTGCCCATACATTAAACTGGTAAGTGTGTAGGAGCACCATATTTATTAAATGGTCACAGGGTATTTGATACATTTTGTGGAGGTACACATTTTTTTGAAATTTCACTCTTAACATACACCAAAAAGATAAGCTGGTCTGTTGTAGTTTTGGGCCTTTTTGATGGTTTTGCACTTTTTTTTTTGCACCTTTTCACAAAAAAATCTCAATTGATAAATTCATTACCACTGCAAAATAGTAATCTTAAAAGCTGGTCTGTACACACTTTTTAAAAAAGTATGAGCCAAATACACACAAAACAGCTATAAAGACAATGATACATGCCCCCCTATGTTATATAAAAGAATAGGAGAAAAAAAACACGCAAAAATTTTAATCTGCCTGTGCCCTTAAAAGGGTACTCCATTGGAGAAAGTGCAAGAAAGTTAAACAGATTTGTAAATTACTTCTATTTAAAAATCTTAAATTATTCCAGGACTTATCAGGTACTGTAATCTCCACAGGAAGTTCTTTTCTTTTTGAATTTCTTTTCTGTCTGACCACAGTGCTCTCTGCTGACACCTCTGTCCATGTCAGGAACTGTCCAGAGTATGAGTAGATCCCCATAGAAACCTACCACCCACCAAAAAATGTTCCCGGTCCTTAAGGGGTGAAAAGATAAATACGTTAATGAGATGAAGAAACAAATAAGATTCATAACTTCTTATGTTATCAATTTAATTTGATTTTTTTTTAAAAACAACTTATAATTTGACATCATTTACCAATACTGATACAACATGCGGATTTGTCTACATTGTTACAGAAGGTAAACGAGCCCATGTGGCTTACACAGAAAGGTAACTAAATATGGGTATAGTATGTGCACCACGTGTTCATATATAGAAGTTATTAACCATTTCTGCTCTTGTGTTACTACTTTAGAGTATGATATTACCAGTTACATTACAAGAACTATGGGGGACATTTATCATTGTAATTAGAGTGGTTTTCTTGTCTATATTTGGCGCAGTGTGTTTTTTTTTTTTTTTTTTTTTTTTTACACCAGTCCAGACCTGGCTTAGCTTTTTGTGGAAAAGTAGCAAATTTTTGCACAGCAGGATACAAAAAGTCACAAAATTTTGCATGAATAAACCAGAGAAATTCCAGGAAATGTGTATCTGCACAAAATGTATCAAATACCCTGCGTCCATTTAAAGGGGTCATCCAGGAAAACCTTTTTTATATACATCAAATGGCTCCAGAAAGTTAAACAGATTTGTAAATGACTTTTCATGAGAGCACCTGTGGGGTTGCCTATTTAACCTGGCAGTTTGCTCTCATTCAATGCCTGTAAAAGAGTCCAACTCCAGTAACTAGCGATTTATCCTGTTTTTTCTTGTTTACCCGGCATCTGACTTTTGGCTTATCTTCTCAATTTCTCTCTGGTATCTCTTTGTACTTTGACAACTCCTGGTTTTTGACTCAGATAGTGGACATTGACTTATTGTGTGAGTGTTATTTTTGCTTCTGTTAGGCTGGGTTCACACTACGTTTTGTCCCATACGGGAGCTCATACGGCAGGGGGGAGCTAAAAGCTCGCGCTCCCGTATGTTACCGTATGCGCTCCCGTATGTCATTCATTTCAATGAGCCGACCGGAGTGAAACGTTCGGTCCGGTCGGCTCATTTTTGCGCCGTATGCGCTTTTACAACCGGACCTAAAACTGTGGTCAACCTTAATCCTTTCAGTACTTATGAGCTGCTGAAGTTGAGTTGTTCTTTTCTGGCTAAGTGCTCTCTGATGACACCTGTCTCGGGAACTGTCCAGAGTAGAAGCAAATCCCCATAGCTAAACCTCTTCTACTCTGTGCAGTTCCCGAGACAAGCAGAGATGTCAGCAGAGAGCACTGTTGCCAGACAGAAAAGAACAACTCAACTTCAGCAGCTGATAATTATTGAAAGGATTAAGATTTTTTTTTTAATAACATCTGACATCTCTGTCCATTTTAGGAACTGTCCAGAGCAGCATATGGGGATTTCCTTTTACGCTGGACAGTTCCTAAAATGGACAGAGATGTCAGCAGAGAGCACTGTGCTCATGATGTCAGCAGAGAGCTCTCTGTGTTTCAAACGGAAAAGAATTTCCACTGTAGTATTCAGCAGCTAATAAGTACAGGAAGGATTAAGATTTTTTAATAGAAGTAATTTACAAATCTGTTTAACTTTCTGGCACCAGTTGATTTAAAAAAAAAAAAAAAAAAAGGTTTTTCACCGGAGTACCCCTTTAACCTCTTAAGGACCCATGACGTATGCATACGTCATGGGTCCCGGTCCTGCGATATAACGCGGGGTCACACGGTGACCCCGCATCATATCGCGGCGGGCCCGGCGTCATAGTGAAGCCGGGACCCGCCTCTAAAAGCGTGCGGCACTGATCGCTGTGCCGCGCGCTATTAACCCTTTAGCCGCACGCTCAAAGCTGAGCCGCGCGGCTAAAAACGAAAGTAAAAGTGCCCGGCTAGCTCAGGGAGCTGTTCGGGATCGCCGCGGTATAATCGCGGCATCCCGAACAGCTGTAGCACAGGAGGAAGGTCTCTTACCTCCTCCTGTGCTGTCCGATCGCCGAATGAATGCTTCAAGCCTGAGATCCAGGCTTGAGCATTCAATCGCCGAAAACACTGATTGATCCATTCCTATGGAGATGGATCAATCAGTGTAAAAGATCAGTAAATGCAATGCTATAGCCCCCCCTATAGGAGCTATAATATTGCATAAGAAAAGTGTCAAAAAAATCATTAACCCTTTCAATTATCCCTTCCCCTAATAAAAGTTTAAATCACCCGGCATTTCCAAAAATAAAAAAAACATTATGTAAATAATAATAAAAATAAACATATGTGGTATCGCCGCGTGCGGAAATGTCCGAATTATAAAAATATACCGCTTTTTAAACCTCTCGTTCAATGGCGTACGCGCAAAAAAATTCCAAAGTCCAAAATAGCGCATTTTTTATCACTTTTTATACCACAAAAAGGTGAATAAAAAGTGATCAAAAAGTCTGATCAGAACAAAAATGGTACCGCTAAAAACTTCAGATGACGGCGCAAAAAATGAGTCCTCAAAGCGCCCTGAACACAGAAAAATAAAAAAGTTATAGGGGTCAAAAGATGACCATTTTAAACGTATTAATTTTCCTGCATGTATTCATGATTTTTTTCTGAAGTGATACAAATTCAAACCTATACAAGTAGGGTATCATTTTAACCGTATGGACCTACAGAATAAATATAAGGTATCATTTTTGACAAAAAATGTACTGCGTAAAAATAGAAGCCCCCAAAACTTACAAAATAGTGTTTTTTCATCAATTTTGTCGCACATTGATTTTTTTTCCCGTTTCACTGTAGATTTTTGGGTAAAATGACTAATGTCATTACAAAGTAGAATTAGTGACGCAAAAATTAAGCCATTATATATAATTTTAGGTGAAAATTTTTAAGAGTTATGATTTTTTAAAGTTAAGGAGGAAAAATTGAAAATGAAAAAACGGAAAAAGCCCGGGTCCTTAAGGGGTTAAGACCTAAAGCTCCTAGCACTTCAGTTTTTATAATCCACTCCACTGTGCCTCTGCACGGGCTAGATTATTATGTCTGTCCCCACCCCTCTCAGGACACACTATTCTCTCTATACCTGCACCTTCTCCTGTAGGTGAATAGCTCCTGCCGCTCCAGCTCTGTTTGGTCTAGGGGTGTCGGGATGTTGGATCAGAATTCACTGAAATAAACCACTTCAAGCAAATCCAAACAGGTGTGTGCTGCAATTTTTCTTCTCTCCTGCACAAACCTTAGTAAATACCGTGGAAAATAAATTGTAGGGAATTAAAACCCACAAAGAAACCTACACAACACTCTTAGTAAATAAGGGCCAATATGTGGGACATACAAGGGATTAAAACGCCACCTAGTGGACAGGAAAAAAAAATGCAGTTAACATTTCAGCTTTGATTCGCCATTTTAGAGATGTCCACAATGTAGACACGACTGGTCTCAAGGTCTCCGGTATTGAGAGAGATTTTCCGGCCACAAGAGGGCGTTACATGTGCTGAAAACTAATGAACATAGACAGCTACTGGATCTTCATGTTAAAGGGGTACTCCGCGCGATCTCCCTGGGTTCTGAACAATGTTGACAATTCGTACGTTGCCATTGTCCCCCGGACTGCTGTAACCTAAATAAAAAAACCTTAATAATAATTATAAAAAAAAATTTTTTGCCGGAGTCCTCCATTACGTACACGCAATCCGCAAGGTATCAATTCACGCCACGATCTTATTCTAACTTATTAATGAACGTAGAAACATGATTGATCCAGTGGAGATGATCTGTTGTGTTTGCCTAAGCTAGGCTTAAAGGGGTACTCCGCTGCCTTGTGTCGGAAGCTCCGCTCCCCAGCGTCTGGAAGTTTATTGTTCCGGACGCTGTGTGCGGGCTTCCGTGTTCAGGGCTGCCCCTCGTGACGTCACGCCCGCCCCCCTCAACTAAAGTCTATGGAAAGGGGGCGTGACGGCCATCGCGCCCCCTTCGCATAGATTTTCGCTGAGGGGGCAGGCGTGACGTCATGAGGGGCAGCCCTGAACACGGAAGCCCGCACACAGCGTCCGGAACAATAAACTTCCGGACGCTGCGAGCGGAGCTTCCGACACAGGGCAGCGGAGTACCCCTTTAATGGAGTATTTGGAGGTATTTATTGGCATTGATATGTATTATAGGTATTCTACATTTACTATGTTGATATTTATACATGTACTATTTAATTTGAAGCTTTATATCTCTCTCTATATGTGTATTTGTATTGCGTTGTTAGCACCTCAGTGTGAATTGTGTATTTTATCCATTAATGATCTGAGTACACGTCAGTGTCACATGACTGACAAAAACTATGGGGTGGGTGGGGGGGATTTATCATTGTCCATGTAAATCGTGTTCCCTTTACCCCTGTTTTCCTGGGCATATGTCATTTGTACTTCCCCCACATTTTTTTTTAAAGGGATGTAGCATGCAGAGCTGCGTTCACATGTTTCTAAGGCTGCATTCACATCTCGTTTTTGCAATACTGTTGCCGGATCCCGTTTCTGTTAAAAAAAAACGTATGTCACCGAAACATATGCAACCGTATATGCCTCCTCGTGTTTTTAAACTGTATATGGTTTAAAAACGGATATATGTTTGCAAACGTTTTAATACGTTTTTCTTGAAAAAATATATATAAATATATAAGTTTGTCAACATTTTAAATAAAGTTCTTATTTTTATTGAATTTCCCCAAAAAGAACATATTGTGCAAACCGGATGTAACCGTATGCACATACGGTTACCATAGAACTTCATTTTAAAATAACCGTATACAGGTTGGATACGGTTTTTGACCCGGACACAAAACCGTAGTACACTACGGTTTGGTGTACCGTTAAAAACTGTATACAACCGTAAATGATGCAAAACGTACACAACCTGATGCTACGGTTGGCATACAGTTTACAATGAAATGTCTATGTATACGGTTTGCACTACGGTTCGATACAGTTTTTTTTTTTATCAAACCGGATACGGCAACTGTATTGCAAAAACGAGGTGTGAATGCAGCCTAAGAGTGGTCCAGGCTGGTGTGAGTTTGCGCTAAAATGTTATGCTTTAAGCAGTTTTTTGCACCTAAATGTTGAGACACATTTCATAAATACATCACCACAGAATACAGCACCACTTTCAAAAATTATTTGCACCTAATAAAAATGACAAAACTTCTCTACCACCAGGGATGCCCTCTGACGAAGTCCTAGTGCGAAACATACGTTGGGGTACGGAGGTGCCTGGTTTCTCGCAACACACATGGCAGGTATACAGTCTGTGTTCTCTTTTATGTCTTTTTTTCTAGAGGTGAGCGAGCCCAGATTCGACTCAAACTTTTGGATTTTTCCTACTCGGCAAGCCTTTAAATATCGCGAAAAACCAGAAAGCATGTTTTTTTTTGGTGGGCAGGAACATGCAGGGTGGGCAGGGGGCAGTGAGATGATGTAGGGAAAGCAGCAAATCACATGATAACCAAGGTCTATCATGTGATTTGCTGCTTACTGTGTCAATTAAGCACAAAGACCAATAGGACACAGCCAGGAACACAGATAAAAGGGCAGTGACGTCACCCACAACATTCCGAGTGCTCAGAACTTCTGCAGAGGAGACAGAGAGAGGAAGAGAGACAGATATAGGGACAGATAGTGGTTAGAAAGAGAGAGAAAGATAGATCAATAAAGATTAAAAAGAGAGACCTTGTGTGTGTAAATAGGAGTCAATCCCCAAACAAGAAATCTATACAGCAGATAAGGGGACATCCTTCTTACAGTCTCTGAAGGATTCATCATACCGACAGATACCCGAGTTGAATAGTGTTCCTCAACCAGCTATAGTAGCCAGTGCTGTGATATGTATCTAGCCTGTAGTTCTGGTGCATTTCATATATTTCTGCAAACACCATCAGTATGCATTGTGCAGTCATCTCTGCCAGTCAAAAAGCGTATTGAAGTTATATGTATCTAGCCTGTAGTGTTCATACAGGTCTGTTACATTTCATATATTTCCGCAAACACCATCAGTATGCATTGTGCAGTCATCTCTGCCAGTCAAAAAGCGTGTTGAAGTTATATGTATCTAGCCTGTAGTGTTCATACAGGTCTGTTACATTTCATATATTTCCGCAAACACCATCAGTATGCATTGTGCAGTCATCTCTGCCAGTCAAAAAGCGTATTGAAGTTATATGTATCTAGCCTGTAGTGTTCATACAGGTCTGTTACATTTCATATATTTCCGCAAACACCATCAGTACACATTGTGCAGTAATCTCTGCCAGTCAAAAAGCGTGTTGAAGTGATACGTATCTAGCCTATAGTGTTCATACAGGTCTGTTACATTTCATATATTTCCGCAAACACCATCAGTACGCATTGTGCAGTAATCTCTGCCAGTCAAAAAGCGTGTTGAAGTGATACGTATCTAGCCTATAGTGTTCATACAGGTCTGTTACATTTCATATATTTCCGCAAACACCATCAGTACGCATTGTGCAGTAATCTCTGTCAGTCAAAAAGCGTGTTGAAGTGATACGTATCTAGCCTGTAGTAATAATAGAGGTCTGATAATCAATAAAAAAAGAGATATGGGCACTTGTTAGTCCCTTAGTTTATTGTCATATATATGGCTCATAAAGAGAAGTATTTAAAAAAGGAACTAATTCTTTTTTTATAACAACCAAATAGAAACTTAATCATTAGGCTTGGATCTTGAACCCTTTAAACTCTGATGTGGTCAAGATTAATTAATTGTATAGAATAGTGTTAAAGCACATGTATACACCCCCTATTGAATATTCATGATGTACATTTGATGGTGATGTCCTGACGGTTTGAAAGATGCTGTAATTTCCCTTTCTAGGAGCTATACAAAATAGTGAACCAATAAATATATAGTTAGTCTTATTTTCAACTGGTTCCTATAAAGTTACGTACATTGCATATATCACTGTACCGGTAATCCGGGGACGGAGTATCATGACGTTATGACTCCGCCCCCGTGTGACGTTCCATCCCGCCCCCTCAATGCAAGTCTATGGGAGCGGCCGTCACGCCCCCTCCCATAGACTTGCATTGAGGGGGTGGGGTCTGACATCACACGGGGGCGGAGTCATGACTTCACGATACTCCGTCCCCGTGGTCGGGAGGCATAACACTGAGAGCCTCCAGTGCTTCCGGCAGTACTTACAGGTGGGTGCTGCATGCTAGATTGTGGGGGTCCCCAGCGGCAGGACTCCCGCGATCAGACATCTTATCCCCTATCCTTTGGATAGGGGATAAGATGTCTTGGGGCCAGAGTACCCCTTTAAGTCCATGTGGGGCAATTCAAATATCCACTTCCCTTCCGCATGGGACATTTGTGTAACATAATTCCCTCCTCTCCAGTGCGGTAGAATTGGTTCTATTCCATAAAATACGGTGCCTTTCATTGTTTTTCCGTGTTTTTGGATTGGATAGGGTAGATGTCCCTCAAATCCTCGCAGAATATTGTATAGATGTTCCCCCCATCCTATTAAATAGTACTCTTTCCATGCGCCCTACATATCATTTTTCACATGGGCATTTTATCACATAGATGACTCCTTTAGAAGAGCAATTAATGTGGGATCTGATTTGGTATTGCGTTAGGTTGTTTATAAGGAAAGTTGGGTTATTGCTCCGTGTTTCCCGACATATCTTGCAATGGCGACAGGGGAAGAAACCATTTTTATAATAAAAAAAAATTAATTAGTACCACTCTCTTTCCCTGAGTATTTATTTTTTTTTTTTTTTTTTTTTTCTACTGTAGGGGCCACCGCATTGAACACATCCTGGGCTTTTTTAAACACAAAAGAGGGATTTTTGGGTAATACTTTTTTTATTCTATCCCCTTTTATTCTATCATTCTGCAAGATGTTCCAATGCTTGCGTATGATTTTTTGTAGTAAGAAACTGTGTTCCGAGTATGTTGTAATGATCGGGACCTTTAGTTTTTTTTTCCTCCTGTCCTTTGCTCATCTCCTTTGGTTTTTCTTCCTCTTTTTCTTTTTTTACTTTTAATTAGTGTTTTTCTTTCAAACATCTTAACCTCCCCTTTTTGTATCTATACATTTTTCTTCCTCATAACCTTTGACTAGGAATTTTTTCTTTTTTACTTCCGCTTCTTTCTCATAGTCGTCTATTTCAGTACAATAGCGTCTTAGTCTAATAAATTGACTTCTTAGGATATTTTCTATAGTGTTGCTCGCGAATATTCGCAATACGAATTTTATTCGCGAATATCGCATATTCGCGAATATTCGCGAATATAGCACTATATATTCGTAATTACGAATATTCGTTTTTTTTATTTTTATTATTTTTTTTTTTCACAGTACACATCACAGTGATCACCCCTCTCTGCTTCCAGCTTGTGTGGTGTAAAGAAGGCTCTAATACTACTGTGTGAGACTGGTGTGCGAATGTTCGCATATGCGAATATTTGCATATGCTAATTTTCGCATATGCGAATTTTTGTTTGTAGAGGTTTTTATATATGCAAATTTTCGTATATGTAAATTTTCGCAAACGCGAATGTTTGCATATGCGAAAATAAAACGCGAATATTCGCGAATATATGACGAATATTCGTCCATATATTCGCGAATTCGAATATGGCCTATGCCGCTCAACACTAATTTTCTAGCCAAATTGGCAAATGGCAACAGTTTTTTTGTATAAAGGAATTACTATCCATGGGTTTATGGAAGGTGGATGCACTTATTTTATTTTTTTTTTATCAACAATTAACTACTTGTGATTATGGATAACGGAAGGTGTGATACTTATGTAGAGGCTAGAGATTAAAGGGGTACTCCTTTTTTCTTTTAAATCAACTGGTGGCAGAAAGTTAAACAGATTTGTAAATTACTTCTATTAAAAAATCTTAATCCTTCCAGTACTTATTAGCTGCTGAATGCTACAGAGGAAATTCCTTTCTTTTTGGAACACTGATGACATCACTACCACAGTGCTCTCTGCTGACATCTCTGTCCATTTTAGCAACCATGCATAGCAGATGTATGCTAAGGGCAGCATGGTGGCTCAGTGGTTAGCACTGCTGCCTTGCAGTACTGGGGACTTGGGTTCAAATCCCACTAAGGACAACAATAAATAAAGTGTTATTTTTATTATAATAACGTCAGCAGAGTGAACTGTGCTCGTGATGTCATCAGAGAGCATTCCAAAAAGAAAATAATTTCCTCTGTAGTATTCAGCAGCTAATAAGTAAAGGAAGGATTAAGATTTTTTTAATAGAAGTAATTTACAAATATGTTTAACTTTCTGCCACCAGTTGATTTAAAAGAAAAAAGGTTTTAACCCGAATACCCCTTTAAGTGCTAGCTGGAGGTGCTCTGCTTGTAGAAATGTAGATGTCGGGTCCTGAAGTATAGCTCGGGATCCAAAAATGGCAACATTAAATCGAGAATATAGAAAAGCGGCAACTCACCAGGATTAGCGGGTTAAAATCTTCAATGCTTTATTTCTTTTCATATTAAAATATGCAACATGACTGCGTGGTGGGGGGAGGAGGAACGGATGGATGAGGACGGTTGTAGCTATTTCGCATACACCTTGCGCTTCGTTAGTAGCTACAGCTGTTCTCATCCATCCGTTCCCCCTCTCCCCACCACGCAGTCATGTTGCATATTTTAATATGAAAAGAAACAAAGCATTGAAGATTTTAACCCGCTAATCCTGGTGAGTTGCCGCTTTTCTATATTCTTGATTTAATGTTATTATTTTTTATGCTGACTGTTAAATCTAGGAAATGTATCTCACTTGTACTGTTTTCGGCCATAAAATTCAGATAAAATTCCTTTTCATTAATGTCGTTGAAAAACTCCTTTAAACACTCCTCACCCTTATCCCAAATAAAAATGACATCGTCGATAAAGCGTCTCCATCCGACCAGACTTGCACCCAGTTGGCCACCTGGGAAGATAGTCTCATTCTCCCATTGGCCCACGTACAGATTTGAATAACTGGGTGCAAATCTGGTCCCCATCACAGTCCTCAAATGCTCATATCTAAAATGGGTGTGTTCTAAAATAACTAAAATACACTCTCCAATAAAAGAAACTTGCTCTGGAGGCAACTTAGTTTCCTTTTTCTGAAAAAATTCTGCATTTTACCTATGTTGTGTTCTATTTCTGTATACAGTGATGTGATGTCCAAGGTACCTACAATATTATCATCTTTCCATTCAATATCATTCAACAACTTTAAAGGAAATATGCAGCCCCAACAACTTATCCCACGGGTCTCCCATGCAGGAGGCGTGCCGGCCGCAACATGACGCCATGGCCGATATGCCTCCTCCATGTAGTTCTATGGGACAGGCAGGGAGGCAGCGTCCTCCACCTCTCCCATAGAGCTGTATGGGGAGGGTGCCTGCAATGCCGGGGCCTGTTTGGGAGATCACGGGGCCCATCGGTCGGACCTCCTGCGATCAAACACTTATCCCTATCCTGTGGATAGGGGATAAGTTGTTATGGCTGCAGTTGTCCGTGGTATCCTTCAGATATGCCGGTAATTTTGTTAAGCCCTTCTGGAGCTGTATATCTACCTAGTGTGAAAGGTTTGTAGTCAAACAATGTATTCCTGACACTATGTGTCTCCCAGGGGGGTTATTTATAATTTTGTGAATTTTTTGGATGTGGTAAAACACTGGAATCCTGGGATTTTGTACCATTATGTACTCACCCTCCTTTTTATTAATAATCCCTATATTAGACCTTTTTTGTATTAGGTTTTTAGTTTACGTTTCTGATATGTGCGTGCACCATTCAGGAGTCATAGAGATTCTTTATGATAGTCCTCTTGATTCATAATAACAATACTACCCCCTTTACCTATGGGTCTAATCACAATATTATTATTTATTTGTAATATTTTGATAGCTGCTGTTACGCCGAGCGCTCCGGGTCCCTGCTCCTCCCCGGAGCGCTCGCGGCGTTCCTCTCTCTGCAGCGCCCCGGTCAGACCCGCTGACCGGGAGCGCTGCACTGACACTGCCGGCGGGGATGCGATTCGCATAGCGGGACGCACCCGCTCGCGAATCGCATCCCAAGTCACTCACCTGTCCCGGCCCCCGGCTGTCATGTCCTGGCGCGCGCGGCTCCGCTCCTTAGGGCGCGCGCGCGTTCCAGACCTTCTGCTATTCCTATTTGCTGCTACGTCTGACCTTGCCTCTGCCTAGTCCTTCTGTCCCACGCCTTCTCAGCAGTCAGCGAGGTTGAGCCGTTGCCGGTGGATACGACCTGGTTGCTACCGCCGCAGCAAGACCGTCCCGCTTTGCGGCGGGCTCTGGTGAATACCAGTAGCAACTTAGAACCGGTCCACCGACACGGTCCACGCCAATCCCTCGCTGACACAGAGGATCCACATCCAGCCTGCCGAATCCTAACAGCTGCCTATGCATTTTTAGTTAAATTATTGTGCTGGTATTTTGAATTTAGCTTTAAATTCCTCAAATTCCTGGTAACCAGATTTTCAAGAGCAAAAAGACTCAGAGTACTCATAATGGAGAAAAAAATAGTATGTTTATATATACTGGGCAGTGTTGTATCCTGTGTCTTCTATTCAGGATAATTAAAAAAAATTATTTTTTAATGTTAAATTGCGCATAAAATTCTTAATCTCTATATAGGCTTCGAACTTAAGTTTTTAGTAGGTGCAAAATTTAGTCCCTTTTTTTAATAGTTTTCCTAAATTTCTGTCATTATATCAGTACTAAGGTTATACAGTGGGGCAAAAAAAGTATTTAGTCAGCCACCAATTGTGCAAGTTCTCCCACTTAAAAAGACGAGAGGCTGTAATTTCCATCATAGGTTATAACCTCAACTATGAGAGACAGAATGAGAAAAATAAATCCATAAAATCACATTGTCTGATTTTTTAAGAATTTATTTGCAAATTATGGTGGAAAATAAGTATTTGGTCACCTACAAACAAGCAAGATTTCTGGCTCTCACAGACCTGTAACAACTTCTTTAAGAGTCTCCTCTGTCCTCCACTCATTACCTGTATTAACCCCTTAAGGACGCAGCCCTTTTTCACCTTAAAGGACATCTGCAGCGCCGGTAGCTCATCTGATAGCTCATTAATAGACCTTTCCAAAGATACCTCATTTGTCCAAAACGGTCCAGCCGTTCTCTGGTAATTGCCACCCAAAGCAGTAAGCAGCCATGTCATAAAGACTACATTTCCCATGACCCCCTGCGCCTGCTTCCTGTGAGCTGCTGCTCTCCCCCCCCCTCCTCTCCCCACAAGGAAATTATAATAAATTATAATAAAGTGACGCCTACAGCTCCTTCCCTTGTGGTTATCCCCTCCCATCCTCACAACATGTTCTCCCCTGTCCAATAGGAGAGCCGGCTGCGGCTGCCTGGAAAACAGCTTACATAGCTACAATGTACAGCGTGGAGTTGCAGGGGTGCCTCCAGCTGTTGCAAAACTACAATTTCCAGCATGTCTGGACAGCCAATGGCTGTCAGGGCATGCTGGGAGTTGTAGTTTTGCAACAGCTGGAGGTGATCTGGTTAGGAAACACTAGTATAGATTATGGTGCAACATTTAGGGACTGAGGACAGGGGGACAATGTGGACTTATGGACCTCTCAGCAGCAATGACCCACAGGGATGCTATGCTTTCTCTCAGCAGAACACTGCTGTAAACTTTATTCCAAGAGGCCAGTGAGAAAAGGGACACACAGTACAATAGCTAACATGGTTGTGAGAGGCAGGCACACAAAGGGTTACTGCCTTCACTGACAGCAGCACACTTTAGTACCCGGGCAGATGTCACCACGGAGACCGAGGGGGGAGCTGGCCATGCTGAAGCTGATTGCAGACACAGGCTCTGTTTCTGCTCACATCCAAACGGCTCAGCTCACAGCCTTGAAACTCCCCTACTGTGCGCTCAGCCAATTAGAGCAGAGCACATAACAGCCTAATGAATATGTATGAGGTTGGAGGAGCTTCAGGGGGAGTGAAGGATCCTGGGAGAGATTCTGAGACTGTTTTTTCATGACATATTCTACTTTATTTTGGTGGTAAATTTTCGACGTTACTTGCATCCTTTTTTGGTGAAAAATCCCAAAATTTCATGGAAATTTAGAAAATTTAGCATTTTTCTAACTTTGAAGCTCTCTACTTGTAAGGAAAATGGATGTTCGCAATAAATTTTATTTTTATTCACAAATACAATAGGTCCACTTTATGTTGGCATCATAAAATGGACATATTTTTGCTTTTTAAAAAATTAGAGGGCTTCAAAGTAGAGCAGCAATTTTCAAAAAATTCATGAAAATTGCTAAATCTGAAGGGACAGATGTTACAGAACTACAACTCCCAGCATGCCTGGGCAGTTCAGGCATGCTGAGAGTTGTAGTTTGGCAACATCTGGAGGGCTACCGTTTGGGCACCACTGTAACAGTGGTCTCCAAACTGTGACCCTCCAGATGTTGCAAAATTACAACTCCCAGCATGCCCAGACAGCCTTTGGCTGTATGGGCATGCTGGGAGTTGCAGTTTGGCCCTCCTAGTGGTTGCCACAGTAAAGATCGTTTTACTTTCACTTTCAATTAACAAACCCCCCCCCCCCCCCCGTCGCTTAACTACCTGATCCAGTATCCAGCAGTTTCCAGTGAAGATCCGGGGTCCCTGCAGGTACCGGCCTCCATCTTCTTCCCACGATGCCCTCAACATCCATAGCAACCCACTGTCCTGCTCTGCCATTGGTCAGAATCAGTTCTGCCCAATGGCAGGGGATAGGAGGAGATCGCAGCTCACTCCTAGCCCTCAAGATGATGGGGGGCTGTCCCTGACAGCTCCGATCATCGCTATTTTATGGATGATCGGGTCACCAGAGACCCGATCAGCCCGGAATATCAGAAAATCGCATCTCTGAATTGACATGCGATTTTCTGCGATCGCCGACATGGGGGGATCTCAGGACCCCCCTGGGCAATGTGCTGGGGTGCCTGCTGAATGATTTCAGCAGGCATCCCGATCCGGTCCCCAACCGGCTAGCGGCGGGGACTGGAATTCCCACGGTTGTATCCATACGCCCTCAGTCCTTAAGGACTCGGGATGCAGGGCGTATGGATACGCCCTGCGTCCTGAACGGTTAATGGCTCCTGTATGAACTTGTTATCAGTATAGAAGACACCTGTCCACAACCTCAAACAGTCACACTTCAAACTCCACTATGGCCAAGACCAAAGAGCTTCTGACACCAGAAACAAAATTGTAGACCTGCACCAGGCTGGGAACATTGAATCTGCAATAGGAAAGCGGCTTGGTGTGAAGAAATCAACTGTGGGAGCAATTATTAGAAAATGGAAGACATAAAAGACCACTGATAATCTCCCTTGATTTTGGGCTCCACGCAAGATCTCACCCCGTCGTGTTAAAATGATCAGAAGAATGGTAAGCAAAAATCCCAGAACAACACCTAGTGAATGACCTGCAGAGAGCTGGGACCAAAGTAACAAAGGTTACCATCAGTAACACACTACGCCACCAGGACTCAAATCATGCAGTGCCAGACGTGCCCCCCTGCTTAAGCCAGTACATGTCCGGGCCCGTCTGAAGTTTGCTAGAGAGCATTTGGATGATCCAGAAGAGGATTGGGACAATGTCATATGGTCAGATGAAACCAGAATAGAATTTTTTGGTAAAAACTCAACTCGTCAAGTTTGGAGAATAAAGAACACTGAGTTGCATCCAAAGAACACCATACCTACTGTGAAGCAAGGAGTGGAAACATCATGCTTTGGGGCTGTTTTTATGCTAAGGGACCAGGACAACTGATCTGTATAAAGGAAAGAAGCAATGGAGCCATGTATCGTGAGATTTTGAGTGGAAACCTCCTTCCATCAGCAAGGGCATTGAAGATGAAATGTGGCTGGGTCTTTCAGTATGACAATGATCCCAAACACACCGCCCGGGCAACAAGGAAGTGGCTTCGTAAGAAGCATTTCAAGGTCCTGGAGTGGCCTAGCCAGTCTCCAGATCTCAACCCCATAGAAAACCTTTGAAGGAAGTTGAAAGTCTGTGTTGGCCAGCGACAGCCCCAAAACATCACTGCTCTAGAGGAGATCTGCATGGAGGAATGGGCCAAAATACCAACAACAGTGCGTGAAAACCTTGCGAAGACTTACAGAAAATGTTTGACCTCTATCATTGCCAACAAAGTGTATATAACTAAGAATTGAGATGAACTTTTGTTATTGACCAAATACTTATTTTCCACCATAATTTGCAAATAAATTCTTTAAAAATCAGACAGTGTAATTTTTATGGATTTTTTTTTTCTCATTCTGTCTCTAATAGTTGAGGTTATAACCTATGATGGAAATTACAGCCTCTCATCTTTTTAAGTGGGAGAACTTGCACAATTGGTGGCTGAGTAAATACTTTTTTGGCCCACTGTATATTTTTTGTCCTCATTTTCTGTATCTACTTTTACTTTTGCCCTCCTCTTTTTTTGGGGTGGGTTTTCCTCCTATCCTACCTCTTACCATTTATTTTTTTTTGGGGGGGGGGGGGTTGAGAAAAAATCCTGTTTTAGTCTTTTTTTTTTTTTGGTGTACTATTTTGTTCCTTCATTCTTCTTCGTGTACGCTGTGTCCCTTTCCTCATTTGGTTAGACTCTGTTCTGGTTATTTGTATTGTAGATACATTACTTGAGGTTTGTATTTCAGACACATCTCTTCTTTCTAATGGGGAGAATCTGTTCTCCACTGGTATTGTATATTCTGAGATAGTTCCTTCAATCGGAATCTCCTTTAGTTGATTTGCTTTTATCTTGTCTCATCTCTGGGTCTTTGTATTACTATTTTTGGGGATAATGGTATTCCCCCTCTTTGTTCCGATGATAGGTCATGTATAGAGAATAGTTTTATGATTAGGTCTATCTCACATTCTTCTAATGTAGACCTATCTTCCCTTATTTCATCTCTAGTATGTAGTTCTTCCGTACTCCCTATCTGATCAATAATTGTATTGGGTTCATTATCCCTGTAAAATTTTCTTAGTTTTTCCTTTACAAATTCTCACTCTTTTTTTTTTATTATTCTAAACTTTATACTAGCTGCCAACTGTTTAATTTCTGGATGGTCCTTAAGCCCTTCCCGACCTATGACATACCTGTATGTCATGGGTGGCAAGGTGTTCCCGACCCATGACATACAGGTACGTCATGAACATTTTTGCCGCTACTCGCGGCATCCCGCAGCGCCTGGAAAGATGGTGGCTATCACTGATAGCCAGCCATCTTACCATGCGACCACGGGGGGTTTAATCCCCCACCCCCCCCCTCCCCCCCCAGCGATCGCTGCTATCAGCTGGTCAAATCTGACTAGTTGATAGCAGCGTTTCGCTATCAGAATACTTAGCAGCGCGGTGTGTGAGTCCCGATCACGGGGATCGGGACACACACCGCTCTGCTAAGTGTCCCTGACCCGTCCCCCGGCGTCACTTACCCATCCATGCGGTGTCCCGAGCGGTCCCGGTGCGAGCGGCGTCCTTCAGGCGGTCCCGGCTGCGCTGCGTCCCGGAGGTGAGTTTCCGGCAGCAGTGCGGCATCTTCATTGGCAGCAGTGAGATCGCCGTAAAGCGATCTCACTGCTGCCTCTGGGAGTTTCAAAACTGCAACTCCCAGCATGCCCAGACAGCCTTTGGCTTTCTGGGCATGCTGGGAGTTGTAGTTTTGCAACATCTGGAGGTCCACAGTTTGGAGACCACTGTAGAATGGTCTCCAATCTGTGCTCTTCCAGATGTTGCAAAACTACAAATCTCAGCATGCTCAGTCTATCCAGGCATGCTGGGAGTTGTAGTTCTATAACATCTGTAAGAGCACAGATTGGAGACCATTATACAGTGGTCTCCAAACTGTGGACCTCCAGATGTTGCAAAACTACAACTCCCAGCATGCCCAGACTGCCCAAGCATGCTGGAAGTTGTAGTTCGGCAACATCTGATCCTTCAGATATTGCCAAACTACAACTTCCAGCATGCCTGGGCAGTCTGGGCATGCTGGGAGTTGTAGTTTTGCAACAACTGGAGGCCCACTAGTTGGGAAACATTGTCCGTTTCCTACCTCAGTTCCTCCAGCTGTTGCAATTGTTGCAAAACTATAACCCCAAGAATGCACTGACAGACCATGCATGCTGGGAGTTGTAGTTTTGCAACAGCTGGAGGCACACTGGTTTGGAAACACTAAGTTTGGTTGCAAAACACTTGAAAGTTTATTACTTAACTTAGTGTTTCCAAACCAGTGTGCCTCCAGCTGTTGCAAAACTACAACTCTCAGCATGCACGGACAGCCAAAGGGCATGCTCGGAGTTTGCAACAGCTGGATGTTTGCCCCCTCCCCCCAATGTGAATGTACAGGGTACACTCACATGGGCGGAGGTTTACAGTGAGTGCTGCAAGTTTGAGATGGCGCAAATTTTGCGCTGCAGCTCAAACTTCCAGCGGCAAACTTGCTGTGAACCTCTGCCCATGTGACTGTACCCTAAAAACACTACTCTACACTAACACTAACCTAAAATAAAAAGTAAAAAACACTACGTATACACATACCCCTACACAGCCCCCCCCCCCCTCCCCAAAAAAATGAAAAACGTCTGGTACGCTACTGTTTCCAAAACGGAGCCTCCAGCTGTTGCAAAATAATAACTCCCAGTATTGCCGGACAGCCATTAACTGTCCAGGCATGCTGGGAGTTTTGCAACAGCTGGAGGCACCCTGTTTGGGAATCATTGGCATAGAATACCCCTATGTCCACCCCTATGCAAATCCCTAATTCAGGCCTCAAATGCGCATGGCGCTCTCTCACTTTGGAGCCCTGTCGTATTTCAGGGCAACAGTTTTGGGACACATATGGGGTATCGCCGTACTCGGGAGAAATTGCCTTACAAATTTTGGGGGGCTTTTTTAACCCCTTATGAAAAGGTGAAGTTGGGGTCTACACCAGCATGTTAGTGCAAAAAAATAAATTTTTTACACTGACATGCTGGTGTTGCCCTATACTTTTCATTTTCACAAGAGGTAAAAGGGGAAAAAAGACCCTCTAAATTTGTAATGCAATTTCTCCCGAGTACGGAGATACCCCATATGTGGGCGCAAAGTGCTCTGGGGGCGCACAACAAGGCCCAGAAGGGAGAGTGCACCATGTACATTTGAGGCGATTTGCACAGGGGTGGCTGATTGTTACAGCAGTTCTGACAAACGCAAAACAATAAATATCCACATGTGACCCCATTTTGGAAACTACACCCCTCACGGAATGTAATAAGGGGTGCAGTGAGCATTTACACCCCACTGGTGTATGACAGATTTTTGGAACAGTGGTCTGTGATAATGAAAAATAAAATTTTTCATTTGCACAGTCCACTGTTTCAAATATCTGTCAAACGCCAGTGGGGTGTAAATGCTCACTGCACCCCTTATTAAATTCCATGAGGGGTATAGTTTCCAAAATGGGGTCACATGCGGGGGGTCCACTGTTCTGGCACCATAGGGGCTTCCTAAATGGGACATGCCCCCCAAAAACCCTTTCAGAAAAACTCACTCTCCAAAATCCCATTGTCCCTTCTGAGCCCTCTACTGCGCCCGCCGAACACTTTACATAGACATATGAGGTATTTCCTTACTCGAGAGAAATTGGGTTACAAATTTTAGGGTGATTTCTCTCCTTTTGCCCCTTGTAAAAATTCAAAGATTGGGTCTACAAGAAAATGCGAGTGTAAAAAATGAAGATTTTGAATTTTCTCCTTCACTTTGCTGCTATTCCTGTGAAACACTTAAAGGGTTAATACACTTACTGAATGTCATTTTGAATACTTTGGGGAGTGCAGTTTTTATAATGGGGTCATTTATGGGGTATTTCTAATATGAAGACCCTTAAAAATCCACTTCCAACCTGAACTGGGCCCTGAAAAATTAAGATTTTGAAAATCTTGAGAAAAATTGGAAAATTGCTGCGGAACTTTGAAGCCCTCTGGTGTCTTCCAAAAGTAAAAACTTGTCAATTTTTTAATGCAAACACAAAGTAGACATATTGTATATGTGAATCAATATGTAATTTATTTGGAATATCCATTTTCCTTTCAAGCAGAGACTTTCAAAGTTAGAAAAATGCTAAATTTTCAAAATTTTCATGAAATTTTTAGATTTTTTTTTACCAAGAAAGGATACAAATATCAGTGAAATTTTACCAATAACATAAAATAGAATATGTCATGAAAAAACAATCTCGGAATCAGAATAAGTAAAAGCATTCCAGAGTTATTAATGTTTAAAGTGACAGTGGTCAGATGTGCAAAAAATGCCCAGGACATGAAGGTGAAAATGGGCTGGGTCATGAAGGGGTTAAATGACAGATATAACACTTTTCTATTTCTAATTTTTATAGTAATAAACCCCGAAATAAAAAACTTGACATAAAAAAATACAAAAAAAAGTACTTCACACTAAATGTGAGTTACGAAAGTGAAGAAAAAAAACAAAAACTCCCCGACACCACAGGCCCCGGTACAGGCTCATAACTGTGCACACAAAACATGGCGCCGGCCAGCGCGCGACCGCCACAGTGCGTTACACGTGATCCCTAGAGCCTGTAAACAACACGTCATCGCGCTCACCTCCAAGCCACGCCCACAGGAGCGTCACTTACTACGTCGGCACAAGCCCCGCCCCCACCTAAGTGAGTTTATAAGCGATAGAACCCCTCCTCCAAGTCTTTTCCCGCCCGTTCATTAACTTCGGACTCCTCCCCCACCACAGCGCCCCCCCCCACTCCCATCACGGCCTACTCGTAGTAAAGTGACGCGACGTAATGGCGTAAAGCGATGGGACGCACGGTGGACACCACGTGTGTACGTAATCTGACGTAAAGCCGCACCTACATCGGTCACGTGCCCTCGGCCGCCCAATCGGAGAAGGGGTTGGTCCTTGATGGACGTCCGCCTCCTGCCTATCCGGTTAGGCGTGAGGCGGGACGGGAGGCGTGGCGTACGTACTCGCCATAGTGTGAACGAGGGTGATCGGTGGTGAAGGAGTTGTTGGGGGGGAAAGACGTGAGCGGCGGTCGTTACTGAGCGAGGGAGGAGGCCGCGTGTACCGGAGGAGCAGCAACGAGCGTGGGGGACAAGGCGAGCCGCAAACCGCTGGACTGTCCGAGGACCGGGCTTTAGGTGAGGACACGGCATGTAGGCCCCGGAGCCCTACACTCACTGCCGGGCATGGAGTACACGGGGTCACCACCAACATGGCGGCTACCGGCTGTCACCGGCATCCCACAGTCGCCGGCACACGTGGTGTAATAGCGGTCAGCGGGTGTAATACCGAGGAGCGGGGTGAACAGCTGCTGAACTACTACAACTCTGTCAGCGGCTTAATGGGGGAGTAGAGTATGAACAGCTGGAGAGCCACATCACTGCTATATTGTGTAACCAGGTGTGAGAGCAGCGCCACCTACTGGGCAGGGGGACACCGGCCTCATACTGGGAATGGAATTGATGATCCAGGGGTCTCAAATTGGTGGCCCTCCAGATGTTGCAAAACTTCAACTCCCAGCATGCCCGGACAGCCGTTGGCTGTCCGGGCATGCTGGGAGTTGAAGTTTTGCAACATCTGGAGGGCCACCAATTTGAGACCCCTGGATTATCAGGAGACTGTAGGCTA